>NC_090237.1:3027500-3072500 GCF_024489055.1 Chanodichthys erythropterus
CAAGTTTTCTAAAATGTTATGTTTAAATATGCACATTAGGCGTTATCTAATTAAATATTCGCTAATTTCTAATTCTAATTTCTAGAGTAAAAATCTGAATATTGGATGACGTCAGGTTCAAAATTCTCGTTTAATTTTTTTGGACATATTAAATTCAAAGGTTTTTACTGAGGGAATTTTGGATATCTCTTTTTATCACTCAGTAAATCAGAAAATACTATCAACAGCCAGAAAAAAATTATTTTCACCATTTTTTTAAGAATAAAATGTTGTATAACATCAGTCAAATTATATATCAACAAGTCTCTCAGTAAAAACCTTCAGAATACAGATATGAATAAAGTTTGTGTATATAAGTTCTGCTGAATTGGAGATTTCTGACTCTGAGCAGGAGAAAAAACTCATTTTGAGAAAACGGCCTTTAAAGATATTTACTGTAATTGAAATCTATAGATGCAAATAGATAAAGTGCTATAAAATATAAACTCAAAAGTGTATTTTGGATGTTTTCTTTCCACCAGTCTGAAAAAACACTTTATGAAAAGCCAAAAAGTGCAAAATCTCAGTGTTTTTGCCTGTAGTGTCCCCCCTTAAATCATTTTCAGACACAATTTTCACAATTCGATTCGACTACTATTCACATGCTTTCGATTCGATTATGATTTCAATTCGTTTTGATATTGATTATTGTGGATGTAGTATTTCAGTTTCAGCACATGGCAAATTTTCTAGAGGAAAAAAATCTCTCAACTAATGCCGTAAACTACACATGGGAGTCAGTTGGTACTACTATAATAATACTGAAGGTTAAATTAACTTATTTATATACAAACACTTAAATTACACTAAATGATGTTTTTATTATAAATAAAGTTTAGAATTACATAATCATATTTCTACTCCAATTCGCTTTTTGAAATATAAACATTTAAATCGCGGCTTTCATAACTGATTTATTCAAACATGCATTAAATATTGAAGAACATCATAATGAATATGTAATGGTGCATAGCTATATTTATCAGAATGTTGCTTTCTAGAGTCACTTTTCTAGCTGACTAATGAGTTTATGGTCACTGAATATGTTTTTCGGAGGTAAATGTGACGTTACGTGACATCGTTTACAAGCTGTTTTATTGACGTCTATTCGAGGTTGAAGCACTGATTGAGCGATTACACGAGACGTGATACAGATTTCAGTAAGTTGTACTGTATATTGTAACATACCTTCAGATGTTCATTCATGTTTTTCACGCTGTAACTGGTATTAAAGCGGAGGAGAGGATGATCACATGCTTCTCTTTAACTGAGGCGCTAAAGCGATCCGTCACGCCACATTAAACAGCACCAAAACAGCATTTATTTTTTGAATCTCATAAGATGGACGTCATTTGAAATCTGAGACTTTGCTTCATATCAAAAGTAACAGCACAAAGATTATTGCGATTTATTTGATGGGAGGCGCTGCATATTCTGCTCATTCATCAACTGAAAACAGACTAGACTAATCAATTCTTGGGATTTAAGAATCGATATCGCTTCGTAAAAATTAGAATTGATTAAAATCGAGAAATCAATATTTTTTACCCAGCTCTAGTAGTTGGTCAAACTAGTTCTTAAGTCACAATCTTAGTGGCTAAGTTTATGCAACTGGCCCCAGGTATTTTCGTTATCTTAATAAAGATAGTTATTGAGTTGTGTGCAGCAGGGATCCAAACTGATTAAAGAGATCCGTGTGAAGAAACATCTCTTTGGACAGAGATTTGGGGTCTGAACCCAGATTACAAGCGTTAGATTGATGCGTCTCCTCCCTCTGTTTCGCCTCAGTGGTCACTAACTATCAGAATAAAACCCCCTTCCCGACACCCGGCCTGCTCCCAACCCCCTCCCGTGACCCCGACGGCCGGAGGTCAGCAGTAATTAGCAGTTTTTAAACGACAAACTGGGAAAGAGGAGACAAGCAGGCTGGTATCCGTGGAGCAGCTATTAAAATGGTAATGAGTCGATAGATTGTGCTGCAACAATCCCAGCAGCCTTCAGTCTGATTGTCCGTGAATATTCTCGGTGATCAAGATCATTGTAGAATGACAAACATGATGCACAGTATGCAGGGTGTGTAACACAATAGTCTACTCAGAGACGTTAGTGTCGTCGAGTAATGACTTTAGTGAGGCCGTGATGACTTAAATGTGTGAAACACTAATTCAGAGTCATTAGGAGTTAATGATGCACTTCCAAAAACATCTTTTAAACTGCTATTTAAATGGAAAATGTGTAAATTAAATGGATGATTGTATTAATATCAAGCGGGGTTTATTAATTACACTACAGAAACAGTGATGATTAGCTTTTTAAATTAAATTGAAACAAACTTCTCCTGATGAATAGAATTAAATGAATAATCCTTCAGAGTTAACACACAGGACTAGTTACGTAATTTATTTGTACTTTTTAGTAATTTCATCACTTTCTAATGCATGCTCTTTATATACCGTGAGGTAATATACAGCGCGCGCCTCCGCATTTGCACGTGCAAGAGCACGCTTTGTCTGACAGGAAAAGAAAGAAGAAAGTTCTTTTTTAGTACTTTTTATTTCCAGGCAAGTTAAGAAAAATAACGTTAGAATAATGGCAGTGACAGTATCTCATCTGACGGGAGATAACCTGATGTTTTTCTTAGGCACTTTTTTACTTGAGCTGCGTTTGACAGAAGAGCCAACAGCTTTCATGTACATCTTTCAAAATAAAAGTCTTGCATCAGAAAAAACATTTAGAATTAGTTAGCGTGAAATTATTAATTTAGGATTATAATTAGCGTGTTCATGAGACTTAATTAGCACCACGGTTCACTCAGTGTTGCCCAAGTTGTGAGAAATCAAGATTATAAATATGCGAGCTATTATCTGGGTTCAAGTGCTTTAAGGCATTTAAGCACATGCGTAAAAAGGTATAATGTTTTAATTAGCAAGCCTGTAACCATCTCAATCATCGATGGAAAAGACCATTTACAGCAAATTTACCGTAGGAAATATAAAGCTTTTTAACTGTTATCGAGGTTGAGACAAAAACCTAGGACTAGTTCGCTAAAGTTGGTTTTGAAATAATCTCCAATATTTAACGAATGATTCGATGAGACATAGAGGCAGAGTTGCTCAGAATGAGGAGTTCTACCATGTGGAATGAATGTCGTGATTGGTTGATTTTGGACATGTTTTTTGAGATACGTCAATGTCCTCAAAGACAGTCATGGCACCTCGGACAAAGACACTGCATCGATCAGACTAACGATAAAGTAGTTATAGCCATTTTCAAGTGTTTTTCCTGTTATAACACCACCAAGTGGCAATTCGTATGATTTGTCTAAACACCATTGACAAGTAGGATTAGGTGCGGGGTTTGGGGTAGGCTATTCGTATGAATTCATACGAATTTGTCAACTTGTAAAATACGTACGATTTAGCAAAAAACGTATGAATTCATACGAATTAGCCACCTCGTAAAATACATATGAATTGCCGTGAGATTGGTTGGCTCATACATAGGTGTGCTGAGTTTGGTGAAAATACCTCATTCCTTTCACAAGTTATAGCCATTTTAGTAAAAGTGAATGTTTTGGCCGCTGTGAATCGGAATTTCAACTTTTTTTTTCATAACTATTGATAATCAGACTCAAGAGAATCTTGCTGCACTGGTTTGGTTCCAATCGGATCGAAAACCTATAGGGCTAGTTTGCAAAAGTCGTTTTTAAAAAAAAATCCAAAATAATAAAAAAATTGTCTGTCTTGAGACAAGCCAAAGATATAAGACACTTGAGCCTATGCCTAATGGCTTAGGAGTTATGAGCCCTTTCGTACTTTTCATTGCTGTAGTGCCCCCTTCAGGCCAATCCTTGGTGAAGTTGTAGATGGTGTGAGCACTACCAGCCCTCAAAGTTTCAAGTCTCTACGACTTACAGTTTGGTCTCCCCGATCACTTTTAGAAGAGAATGTTGATTCTTGGAAATTTTAACAATTACAAATAGAGTTTCAGCGCTACGCTTCGAACCTTCGAAAATGCGACATGAAATACAACGCCTACAAATCCCTATCTGTGTACTTTCTTTACTCAGTCATATATCACCGGATCAGAACTCATTTTGTCTGATGACAGATGACAGATGTAAATGTGATAACTTCTTGTTACGACGAACACAACGGATATATTCACCTCAGAGATGAAGGTACATGGGTTGTATTCATGTCACGTTTTTATTAATCTTGATTTCTTAGACAACTTGTGTGTTTTCTGGGCAAGTCAGAGTGAACTGCGGCGCTAATAGTCTCACGAACACTCATTCGTACACAGTAGACGAACGGACAAGGTCAAGAATTTCATTAAATAATACATTAAATTTGGTTTGTTTTTCTCCAAACCTGATCGTAAACCCAGACAACACTTGAAATATACGGCACATGTCAAATGTACGGAGCCCTGGACATGACATGCAGGAAGAAATTGGTAGGCTAAATCGTGCGCACAATTTACTAATTCGTTCCCTTGATTTATAAATCATGCACATGTTTTATAAATCGAGGGTATGAAATAGTAAATCGTGCGCACAAATTAGTAAATCGAGGGAACGAAATAGTAAATCGTGCGCACGAATAAGTAAATCGAGGGAACGAAATAGTAAATCGTGCGCACGAATAAGTAAATCGAGGGAAAGAAATAGTAAATTGTGCGCACGAATAAGTAAATCGAGGGAACGAAATAGTAAATCGTGCGCACAAATTAGTAAATCGTGCGCACAAATTAGTAAATCGAGGGAACAAATAGTAAATTGTGCGCACAAATAACTAAATCGAGGGAACGAAATAGTAAATCGTGCACACGAATAAGTAAATCGAGGGAACGAAATAGTAAATCGTGCGCACAAATTAGTAAATCGAGGGAACAAATAGTAAATTGTGCGCACGAATAACTAAATCGAGGGAACGAAATAGTAAATCGTGCACTCGAATAAGTAAATCGAGGGAACAAAATAGTAAATCGTGCGCACGAATTAGTAAATCGAGGGAACAAATAGTAAATTGTGCGCACGAATAACTAAATCGAGGGAACGAAATAGTAAATTGTGCGCACGAATAACTAAATCGAGGGAACGAAATAGTAAATCGTGCACACGAATAACTAAATCGAGGGAACGAAATAGTAAATCGTGCACACGAATAAGTAAATCGAGGGAACAAAATAGTAAATCATGCGCACAAATTAGTATATCGAGGGAACGGAATAGTAAATCATGTGCACGAATTAGTAAATCGAGGGAACGAAATAGTAAATCGTGAGCTCTAATTAGTAAATTGAGGGAACGAAATAGTAAATCGTGCGCACAAATTAGTAAATCGAGGGAACGAAATAGTAAATCGTGCGCATGAATAAGTAAATCGAGGGAACGAAATAGTAAATTGTGCGCACAAATAAGTAAATCGAGGGGAAGAAATAGTAAATCGTGCGCACGAATAAGTAAATCGAGGGAACGAAATAGTAAATCGTGCGCACAAATTAGTAAATCGAGGGAACAAATAGTAAATTGTGCGCACGAATAACTAAATCGAGGGAACGAAATAGTAAATCGTGCACACGAATAAGTAAATCGAGGGAACGAAATAGTAAATCGTGCGCACAAATTAGTAAATCGAGGGAACAAATAGTAAATTGTGCGCACGAATAACTAAATCGAGGGAACGAAATAGTAAATCGTGCACTCGAATAAGTAAATCGAGGGAACGAAATAGTAAATCGTGTGCACGAATTAGTAAATCGAGGGAACAAATAGTAAATTGTGCGCACGAATAACTAAATCGAGGGAACGAAATAGTAAATCGTGCGCACGAATAACTAAATCGAGGGAACGAAATAGTAAATCGTGCACACGAATAACTAAATCGAGGGAACGAAATAGTAAATCGTGCACACGAATAAGTAAATCGAGGGAACAAAATAGTAAATCGTGCGCACAAATTAGTATATCGAGGGAACGGAATAGTAAATCATGTGCACGAATTAGTAAATCGAGGGAACGAAATAGTAAATCGTGCGCTCTAATTAGTAAATTGAGGGAACGAAATAGTAAATCGTGCGCACAAATTAGTATATCGAGGGAACGGAATAGTAAATCATGTGCACGAATTAGTAAATCGAGGGAACGAAATAGTAAATCGTGCGCTCTAATTAGTAAATTGAGGGAACGAAATAGTAAATCGTGCGCACGAATAAGTAAATCGAGGGAACGAAATAGTAAATCGTGCGCACGAATAAGTAAATAGAGGGAACGAAATAGTAAATCGTGTGAAGGGCCGTATGCATTAGAGCAGCACCATGTGAGCAAACAATGACTTAATTTTCATTTTAGGGTGAATTGTCCCTTTAAGAAACACTGTCCTCATTCAGGTAAGTAAAACGCGTTGAGCAGCTGCCGTGGACGCAATCCAAGTTTAAACAGAAGGAAGGTTTGAATCAACAAGATAAAAAACAACTGTGTCTAATGAAATATGTGTATGTGTCAGGAGCAGCAGTGTGTGTACAAGCTGTAGCAGTGTAAAACTTTCCTGTTTAATTAGCAGGGTGTCCGAAAAGCGTAACCTTGGCGACGACAGGGCCTGGCAACACTTTCTCTGAGGTTGTCATGGACAGAAACTCTCAAGCTTCACTTGAAAACACTTTGTTGTTTAAATAAGGGTACTGATGGTGCAGACTGTTGAACTAAAAATAACTTATTACTCAGAAGATGCTCTTTCATTACTCACTTAATGCACATATTTTGTAGTTCTAAAACACATTTTTCTCGTTACATTCTTTACACTCTTAAAAATAAAAGTTTTTCTCAGTGATGCCATAGAAGAATTTTTTTGTTAGATAAGATTAATTGGTTCCAGGGCTACAACTCTGGTTGTTGGATCAACTTAATTTGTTTGAGTAATCAACTTAAAAAATTGTGTTTATGGTACAAATGATTAAATTCCTCTTACTCAGTGTCAAAAATGATGCAAACTGTTGAGTTAATTTTTCAGCCAACACATTATTTTTTAGAGTGTATAAAGAACGTTTTGTGGAATGAAAAGGATGTTAAAGGTTCTTAATGGAACCATGGAATCCAAAAAAGAACCTTTATTCTGAACAGTGAAGGAGAAATAAAAATAGTCATTGTTGTTTGTGATAAACAATTAGGAAATTATTAATGAGATCTTATTTCTGATTTAATAGCATGGAAGGATCCTTGGTTATTGCAGCTAATCAAATCAAATACAAGCAGTCAGCAAATAACATCAGTTATTTTGTTCAAATCAACCTATTAAACAAGCCAATTTAAGTTTGTGTCAGTATCTGTTTGACAAATGTCTCCTCAAACACGTCATAAATCTGAGCTTGTTGGTGAGTTAACCCACCTCAACCCATAGATATCTTTAGACCCATCAGCTTCCAGTGTGTGTGTGTGTTGTGGTTGCATTAGAGCGCTTGTCAGAAATATAGTTGTTTTCTGGGAAGGCTGCCGGGCTGCTTGTGGGTTCATGCGTCTCAGAGCAACAAAACCACAACATCTCTTTCGCTCTCTCTCTCCTCATACAGATGCAGTTTTTTCTTAGACATTAGTGGAATGTTCCTGTATGTTTGAAACTCTGCTGCTGCTTTGATTTTGGCTAGTAGCGTGGTTTGTGTGGTCTATGTGTGTGAAGCTGACGTTTGCCAAGCAACAAACTACTCATCATTTAAAGTAGCTGAATTACAGTCAAGCTGCCCTTTTAGCACTAAAAGCTCTTCAAAAAATGAGTTAAACACAGTGAGGCTATTTAAAGGGACAGTGTCCGTTTAAATAGGGTGAATTGAAGTAAAGGCCACTTATTGTCATTTTACCTTAATTCTGCAGTCGGAAACAAATGATTTGGCTCTCTCTACTTTCCTGTCTATCTCTGCTGACCTACCAAAAAAGGCAAAATAAAAGGATGAATACTTAATTGACAGCATTCAGTTGTCAGAAATGCATTTAGGCTGCCTGTGGATTCGTGCATATGAGAAAATTAAAGGATGAAGATGTTATGGAAGCTTGTTTCCGCCATGAAATAAAAAAATAAAAAAGGTAATTGCGATTTTTATCTCACAATTCTGACTTTTTTCTCTGAATTGTGAGCTATAACGTCAGAATCGGGTGATAATGTCAGAATTGCGAGTTATAAAGTCAGAATTGTGAGATATAAAGTCAGAAATGCATGATATAAAGTCAGAATTACAAGTTATAAAGTCAGAATTGAGTGATATAAAGTCAGAATCATGTGATAATGTCAGAATTGCAAGTTATAATGTCAGAATTGAGTTAAAGTCAGAATTGTGAGCTATAAAGTCAGAATTGAGAATTGCGTGATATAAAGTTAGAATTAGGATTTATAAAGTCAGAATCGCGAGATATAAAGTCAGAATTGCATGATATAAAGTCAGAATTACAAGTTATAAAGTCAGAATTGCTAGTTACAATGTCAGAATTGAGTTAAAGTCAGAATTGAGTTAAAGTCAGAATTGAGTTAAAGTCAGAATTGAGTTAAAGTCAGAATTGCATGATATAAAGTCAGAATCACAAGATATAAATTCAGAATTGCGAGATATGAATTCAGAATTGTGTGATATAAAGTCAGAATTGCAAGATATAAAGTCAGAATTGCGTTATATAAAGTCAGAATCACGAGATATAAAGTCAGAATTGCGAGTTATAAGGTCAAAATTGAGTGATATAAAGTCAGAATCACGAGATATAAAGTCAGAATTATGAGTTATAAAGTCAGAATTGCGTAATATAAAGTCAGAATTGCAAGATATAAAGTCAGAATTGTGTTATATAAAGTCAGAATTATAAGTAATAAAGTCAGAATCGCGAGATATAAAGTCAGAATTGCAAGATATAAAGTCAGAATTGCAAGATATAAAGTCAGAATTGCAAGATATAAAGTCAGAATTACGAGTTATAAGGTCAAAATTGAGTGATATAAAGTCAGAATTGTGTTATATCCAGGGGTGCACATAACTTTTTTGGTCTGGTTCTCAAGGGAGTACCTGGAGATTTTGCTTGGTACTCACACTTTACACGACACATCCTAAAAGCTGTCCTAATCACTTTCCTCCTGACTGCTCTCCTCACTATCTTCTTTTCTCTCGTACATGGTAGATGATGATAAAGACTTTTTTTTTTTTTTTTACTAACATTAATGACAGCAAAGGCTGCTGCCACTTTAAGAAGGAAAGCACGGACCAAATAACTGACACACATCTGGTTTCTTTCTCAACACTTCACTTATGACATAACCGAGAGAATACTTGCCGAGACAGGTATTTTGACATAATTTTGATCGATTCTGACTTTATTACTCATAATTCTGACTTTATATAACTTATATAAAGTCAGAATTATGAGTAATAAAGTCAGAATCGCGAGATATAAAGTCAGAATCGCAAGATATTAAGTCAGAATTACGAATTATAAAGTCAGAATTGAGTGATATAAAGTCAGAATTGCGTGATATAAAGTCAGAATTATGAGTTATAAAGCCAGAATCGCGAGATATAAACTCAAGTCGCAATTACATTTATTTTTTTTATTTTGTGACGGAAACAAACTTCCATAAGATCTTAATCGACAGACATTAAACATAAAAACAGATTAAAAAAAAAATCTTAATTGGGTTCAAAACAGTGATGAGCAGCAGCATTTAACTAAATATTTTGCCGCAGAAAAGAAGCATGGACAAATGAATAAGTGAATCATTTATTTGATTCAGTTCATTCACATGAACCATCCAAATGAACTGATTCCCGATGACTTCACAAAGTTTAGATTTTTGCCTCTGCATGCTTGTGCACTATACAAGGTAAAAATAAATCAATGCTACACTGCTACTTGATGGAGTAAAGCCTAAATAACTAATTACTTTTAGTTCACACCAGCTGCATAGTGATGTGATGTTTTACAGGTTTCCGTTGTGCTGAGTGCAAATTCCACCCCCTCAGTGGGGCGTTATACATGCAGCCATATCTCAAAATACACTCTGTGTGGAGACGTCTGAACTGCTGTGTGCAGTCATGTGCATGCATGCTATTGTGTGCAGCTCTGTTGTTATTCGGTGTGTGGGAGAGTGTGTATGTAATGTGTGTGTGTGTAATGTGCCCTCTGCGTATGTTGTGTGTCTGTGTGTGTTATGGTCAGTATGTTCTCTAGCAGGACAATGGAGACAGGAAATGTCTCCGTGATGGGAAGGGTGTTGCTATGCAGTTGTTTTGTGTGTGTGTGTATGTGTGTATGTGTGTGGTCTCTGATTCTATCAATAGGAAATCCTCCACTCTACAGTATGGGTCAGTAAGAACATGGATTGCTGGTCATTTTCTCTACTGGTGGTTTTGTTTGTTTATCAGACTTAATTAAGTGACCTTTCATCTAAAAATCTAACTACTGTACATTTGAAATGATCCCAAAGCTCATCAAACATCAGGAGGGCAACATAAAACAAGCCATTTTACTTTCAGAATGTGACATATTTCCAAATAAAACAACATGTAGACAAAAATGGAGCTTTTTAGTCCTTTTAGAGACTCCCATCACTTTATGGATTTAGTTTTCATTAATTAATTTTGTTTTAATTGATTTATAATTAAAGTTTATGAATTGAGCATCTCATAAACATACTTTTTCACTAGAAAAATTTGAAATAACCCATTAAGCATAAAAAAGTATTATGTGATAATTGAAGGCATTCTCTTTATACAGAACCTTTTTGGCTTAAAGGATTCTTTAAAAATTGAACATTCCGTTTTATCATTCTGTTACTTTTGAATGTTATCTAAACATTCTGAAACAAGAAGTAACATTT
This sequence comes from Chanodichthys erythropterus, assembly GCF_024489055.1. Lineage (NCBI taxonomy): Eukaryota > Metazoa > Chordata > Actinopteri > Cypriniformes > Xenocyprididae > Chanodichthys > Chanodichthys erythropterus. Next base: position 3,038,390 of record NC_090237.1, read on the forward strand.
AAAAAAACATCCACCTAAAACATTCCATTAATGAGATATAAACAATGTTTTTGTGAGAACATTATTAAAGTCCATATAACTTTGAAAGAACGTTCTGTTAATGTTACTGGAAGAACGTTTGCTCATAACTTTGCGAGAACCTTGCCAGAACGTTCCTTGTTAGTTGGGAAGAGTCTACGTTCAGGTCTGAAATACATGACAAACTGTCATATTCATGTGATAATCAGACAGCATACTGCATTTGCCAATTTATGCTCCGTACAACCAGGGCAGTGTGTGAGAAACTCTATCCCACAATGCAATACACTCAAACTGATGTTCCATTTACAGCGTGACTGATGAATATTAACCACAATGTCCTTTTTGAGTCCTTATTTGGTCTGACTGCAGAAAAGAGATGTTTTTTACTCAAAATTTAAATGCGTGTTTTGTTATAAATGCTGAATTAAAAATGTGACCATGACAGAGCATACTACAGATTGCAACATTTAGAGTTAAAAGGTGTGTTCAGCTTGAAGCGGCGCTGCACAGACCTATGGTGTATCGTATGTACTTTTTTTTACCCAAAATCTAGTGAAATAAAACTGGATGAACATTGTGAAAATGATAAACAGGTTTCAGTTGTTGTGTCTCATGCTAACTGTTCCTCCCTCAGGGCGTCATTATGAAATTAAAGTTGGCGTTAGAGGTCTGAGAGAACGAGGACAGCACCTGTTTATATACACTGAGCGCTGTGATTGGTCAGAACACATGAATATGCCCCGCCCCCAAATTTATTCGGAATGTTAATTAGTGAGCACAGTCCGAAGAGAATCTGAACCTGCAAAAATCATCCTCATGGAATAATGAAATGAATGTTTTCATACAGACTGTCCTCAGGGTTTAGAGTTTAGTACAAATTAAACGGCTTAATAAAACATGCAGATCTGATGACTGTCACTTCTCTGACCTGATGACGAGTTTATAGTCATGTGTTTTACACAACACGGAGCCACTAAATTCAAACGGACACACTAACTGTGAAGCTAAAATGTGTGTTTTCTGGCAGGAAGTCAAAGTGTGTGTGTGTGTGGACGGTTTGCTGATATAATTGGCTTATTCATGTAGTTCAGTCTGCGTGCCACTCCCACACATTTTCCCTCTCTCTCTCTCACACACACACACACACACACACACACACACACACACACACACACACACACACACACACACACACACACACACACACACACACACACAGACACAGAACTAATATCCACCACAGCCGGATTTCTGTATTTCCTGTCTTTGTGTGAAAGCTACACCAGACTAAGCAGGTCATCACACACACACAGGACAGGAAAAATGAAAAATGTCCAGAAACAGAGGAAATGTCCAGGGTCAAACTCACTGTGTAAATGTCTGTGGAGATTCTTGAACAGTTTGATATGTTTCGATGGAACTCTATTAAATGTTTGCTGTGGAATGATTTCTTGATGCACTGGTTTTCAATGTTTCACTGTCATTCAAACACTGTATTTAAATAAACAAAAACAACACACGAGGCAGCACAAATATAACACAAAAGATCAACTCAAGACAATACCAGTACTAAAAGTTGCAAAAAAGTTAAAAAATAACTAAAATAACATAAATGTTCACAACAATAAAATATAGAAAGAAAAAACTTACACAAAAATTGCACAAACATAGCAAAAATTCAAACAAAATAACTCAAAAATTAACAATAAGATATAAAAGTATCCACTTAAAATATGATTCAAACAACAAAAATAATGTCTCGCACACAAATCTATATCATTGCAATTAATGTCTTGGTTTCCAGTACAAATATCTAAACATTCTTACATCAAGATACATTTACTTGAGAAGCAAAATTACTTCAGATATTAAGTTCTGAGTTTATGCTTATGCTGCCAGAGGGGTCAGAAAAATAATCTTGTTTTCTTTTTGAATTATGGGATTAGTTCACTTCAGAATTAAAATCTCCTGATAATTTACTCACCCCCATGTCATCCAAGATGTTCATGTCTTTCTTTCTCTAGTCGAAAAGAAATTAAGGAAAACATTCCAGGGTTTTTCTCCATATAGTGGACTTCACTGGGGTTCAACGGGTTGAAGGTCCAAATGTCAGTTTCAGTGCAGCTTCAAAGAGCTCTACATGATCCCAGACGAGGAATAAGAGTCTTATCTAGGGAAACCATCGGACATTTTCTAAAAAAAAAAAAAAAAATTATATACTTTTTAACCACAATTGCTCATCTTGCACTGCTCTGTGATGCTCCACGCATGACGTAATCATGTTGGAAAGATCACATGTGACGTAGGCTGAAGTACCGATCCACTCAATATCTGAAGTCATTTTTGCTTCTCCAGTAAATCTATCTGGTTTTAAGAATGTTAAGATATTTAATAGAAAGTTAAAAAAATTATATATATTTTTGCATATATTTTACCATTAATAATATCATTTTGGTTCATTATCACTTGCCTTATTAGCTTATTAGTTTACATGCATTTAAAATGATGTGTGTAGAAAGTTTGCTCAGCATCATCATTAAACAATGAGAATATGAACTCTTGAGAGTATATTTACTTTTAACTAGAATAGCGTGAGAGTGCGTGTGTGTGTGTGTGTGTGTGGCGGTCGCTGCGGTTTTGTTTGTTTTTGATGATCATCCATCATACAGCAGTATTCTGTAGAACGCCATAATAAACTAAATACACATACACACGCTGCCAACAGATCTGCTCGCTTTTCCAGAAATAACATCAGCTTCCTCACGGATACACTACATTACCACCCAAGAGCCACAACACACACACACACACACACACACAATGCAACACTGGATAACACATGTCTCTGTATAGATACAGTAGTTTAACATGAAGCTGGAGAAAGACTGTGTGTGTGTGTTGTACAGGAAGTGCTTCACACATTAATGAGGTCACACAGGCTCATTAATCTAGTGTCAGATTCATCCTTTCAAACACACACACACACACACACACACACACACACACACACACACACACACACACACACACACACACACACACACACACACACAATGATTGTATCTTAGTTCTGTAACCAGTTGAGATCATTGCAATTAAGTCTGATTATAAAAATTACACAAAATTACTAATAAAAGCTGTAAATGTATTTGTGTGCATGCAGTTTTTGTGTGTCCAGCCCTAAAGGCATCACAGAACCCTTACACCCACCCACCCACACACACACACACACACACACACACACACACACACACACACACACACACACACACACAAAGCAGTACTGCTAGAATTACATTAGAGAGAAACAGACCATTCACTCGAATGAGATTCATTTCAGTCTCATTGAGATAATTGCACATGATTACACACACACACACACACACACACACACACACACACACACACACACACACACACACACACACACACACAAAGAGAGAGAGAGGAAAGCCTGAGTTGTTTATAGACCTGTGTTACATTTAATTACAACAGCTACATCATCTTTTATTGGTCGTGTTGGAATTTAAAGACACACACACACATAGTTAAAAGCTTGAATTACAGGGGAAAACTCTGTTACACACATGCACCCTACTGAGTGTGTGAGTGTGAGTGTGTAAATGCCCCTCAGGACTGTTAGTTTCATGTTTTTTGTTTTGGTCTCTGCACATTGCTTTGTAGAATAACATACAATCATCTGTGCTACATCCATGCAATAGACAGTCTCTCATTTCCTGAGGTTCCATATTTCACGTCCCATCTTTATGTCCAGCGAGTCAAACCTGCTTGCTCTTTTCTACATGTGTGTGATATGACCTCATGTAAACGGCAAGAAAGACTTTTAATGAATGCAGGATCATGAAATAATCCAACCTGAAGCGTATGAACATCTGGAGACTGGTGTATAAATGTGGTTAGACATAAAATGAAGTGCAGAAGTCCATTTAAACATCACTGAACACTAAGGCTGGGTAAAAAATATCGATTTCTCGATTTTAATCGATTCTCATTTTTATGAACCGATATCAATTCTTAAATCCCAAGAATTGATTAGTCTAGTCTGTTTTCAGTTGATGAATGAGCAGAATATGCAGCGCCTCCCATCCAATAAATCTCAATAATCTTTGTGCTGTTACTTTTGATATGAAGCAAAGTCTCAGATTTCAAATGATGTCCATCTTATTATGAGATTCAAAAAATAAATGCCGTTTTGGCGCTGTTTAATGTGACGTGACAGATCGCTTTAGCGCCTCAGTTAAAGAGAAGCATGTGATCATCCTCTCCTCTGCTTTAATACCAGTTACAGCGAAATAAACATGAACATCTGAAGGTATGTTACAATATACAGTACAACTTACTGAAATCCGTATCATGTCTCGTGTAATCGCTCAATCTTCAACCTCGGAAAGACGTCAATAAAACAGCTTGTAAACAATGTCACGTGACGTCACATTTACCTCCGAAAAACATATTCAGTGACCATAAACTCATTAGTCAGCTAGAAAAGTGACTCTAGAAAGCAACATTCTGATAAATATAGCTATGCACCATTACATATTCATTATAATGTTCTTCAATATTTAATGCATGTTTGAATAAATCAGTTATGAAAGCCGCGATTTAAATGTTTATATTTCAAAAAGCGAATTGGAGTAGAAATATGATTATGCAATTCTAAACTTTATTTATAATAAAAACATCATTGAGTTTAATTTAAGTGTTTGTATATTAATAAGTTAATTTAATCTTCAATATTATTATAGTAGTACCAACTGACTCCCATGTGTAGTTTACGGCATTAGTTGAGAGATTTTTTTCCTCTAGAAAATTTGCCATGTACTGTAACTGAAATACTACATCCAAAATAATCGATATCGAATCGAAAGCATGTGACTAGTAATCGAATCGAATTGTAAAAATAGTGTCAATACCAGCCCTACTGAACACGTTAACCACCGTATGCTGTCACACTAAAGGGGTAAGTTGTCACATATGCTATTAAACACCATATTACAGGCTTTTCTGCTAATTACTAAACACAAAATGATTAATAAAGTAGCAAAAATCAAGCCATCTTTTTCTGTACCAAGTAAACTTGATCAGTAATTAATTGTGGAGGCTACATTCATAGCACATAAAAAGTCAAAATTGTTAAATTATGACATACTAAATTATAATTACAAGATTAAAAAGTCGATACGACATAGCCTAATTATGACTTTTTATCTCATAACTTCAATTTTTATATCATAATACTTATTATTAGTATGTCATAATCATGATTTACCATGATTTTTATGTGGCGGAAATGGCTTCCATTTTAAAAAACGTGCTGTGATTCGAATTTCCTTTTCTCAGGATAGCCGCGAAAATCCCCTGTAACCATAGTGACAGTGACTAAATAAAAAAATCGATGCCGACATCCACTAAACTGGCGTGAATTCAAATCGGAAAGATCGGGCAGCGTCTTTGAATGGATTTCATTGAGCTTTAAGTGCAGAATTTGAACCACAAATTGGAACAGCTACTTCGGAAGACACTAACTTTAAGATGACGCATGAAAAGCGAAACGCGCATGTCCCGTGCAGACTCTCGCACCACCAACGGGCGGACGCTGCGAAATAGACTTTAGAGCAGCGCCATGACGGTATGAAATCGAGGCATCCACTGTAAAAGTTTGGTCAGCAGTGTTTCGTCGGCAGAACAATCCCAAAACACCTTAGATAACAGTAACCCACTTGAAGAGATGCCTATCCCTTACAGGCTCGCTTTCATTGCCGTTAAAAATCAAATATGGCACTGCTGTGAATCGAGGGTATGCTTCAATGGCACTTTCCCGCCGGAACGCGCTCCCTCAGCTGGATTGAGTGGCAAAAGAAGCTGCTGCATGACTGGATTTAATAGGGGAAACTGAGAAAACACGAGTAAAACAAATGATTACGCTAAAGGTTGGGCTCGAAAGTGTTCGTTATGACATGTCAAATAAACCTAATCCATGGATATTGACATGCATTCAGGAATCGTGTTTCCTGACATTTATTTGTGCCTGATTTGACGCTGGGGAAATACATAAAACAAATCTGCCTGTGAATATTTTATATAACTACAATATAGGTAGGTTTAAATCCGAGTAATCTTATATCAATGTTATATATCGTCATATTGTCCAGCCCTAAAACTTGTATAGTTTTTGTCAGTGTTTATTTAAAAACACCCAATTATGCAGAATATAAGATGGTAAATATTTAATTGATGATTTGTCAATATAATATATAAAAATACAATATGATTTAACCCCTAAAATCGAACATTTTGACACAAAATGATAACTGCAAAACATGTTTCTCATCTGGAGTCCAGCTGTTTCTGTGAATTGGCTTCTTTTTTCTGTAGCTCTCGGCAGTCTTTAAATATATACCTCAGGTTTTGTGTCAAAGCTATTTGTACAGTCAATCACAAAGCTATTTCCCGTTTTGTGTGTTTTTCGCTGCATGCATTCCCGCTGAAAACCAATGCTGCCGCTCAGTCTTTTGCCACTCAGTGGGCGTGACCGCAGTCATAACGATCGATGGTGACGTTTCGTGCATAACCGCTATAGTGCCGCTCACAGTAACGGTTTATTTTTTTAATTTTTCCACCACAGAGCTTTGCAATCAGAATTAGAATATACCTTTTTACGCAACAATGACGCAATGATGTCAAACAAAGGTGCGTGCGGCGTGGGAACACATTATATGAAAAGGTTCCCAAATCAGCTGTGATATGACAAATGACATTTATTGACATACATTACACTATATATTGATGTATAGGTCATTGACGAATAAGGTTTTTAAAAGTGTAAAAAAACATAATGGAGATATAATTAATTTTGAAGTTTTATTAAGTGTTATCAATGAGATTATGTGTTTTTTATAATCAATTAACACTGCTTTTGTCATTTTTTTTTTTTTTTTTTTTACAAAATTTTTCACCAAAAAAGTCATTCTGTTTTAATCAAAATTTCGGTTTTACCGAATAACAATATTTTTAAACAATGCTAACAGGTTGATATCTAGCTAAATAACAAAAGGACAATCAAACATTTTATATTTAGTGCAAGTTTTTAAAATATTACAACATTTTTCATGTTTTATAGCGGTTGCACCGAATGACCTGATGTTTCGGGACATGCGTATGATCAAGTGAAAACATGAATTTTTCAAATAGTTAAAAGAGAGTTAGTTACTTTGCTTCATGACCACGTGGTCCTTTGCAGGTGTCTGAATGATGTCACTTCCTGTCACATGATACTGACTGCATGACTTGATCCAAAATGGTCCTTTTATATTGGTTACTCTGAATGACATCAATGAAATTCCTTTTTCTGGACATCCTTTTTCAACGACTTCTACACATAATTTTAACACCATTTTGCACTATGTTGATATATGATGTTATAAAATCATGCCAGAATAAAAAATATATACATTTATTACATTTTAAGATATTTTAATCACAAATGAAATGGCTGTATTGGCCTTTGGACGGTTAAACCGAATTACCTTTTGACACTTCATAATCTTTAAAATACCTTTATATGTTGCAAAATATAATTAAATCCTTTTGGATTCAATAAAAGTGATCTAGTTGTCATACTTTGGATGTCATATCTTTGTTTTTATTATTATTAAGGCCAAAAAAATGACCAGTCACGCCATTGACCCATATGCGACTGTCACTCATGTTGATAACCGCAGTGGGTGTGAACGTAACTATTTAAAACAGGACTGACAGCAGTATGAATGTGTCAAATTCTTGCCATTTTCTGCCATTTGAAATGTACCTCCTTAAATACAGATTCAGGTTGCAAACTTGCAGTTTTAAACTCTTTCTCATTCTTCTACTGAATGAAACCACAACCAAGGTACTGTCAATCTGGGATCTGGGATGCATCCTCAGAGACAGAGAGAGACTCATCTGGTCCTGATTTGTAACGTTTTGGCGACTTCTGTATTAAACCATGTTGAGACTGATTCTTACACAGCTGTTAACACCCACCCACACACACACACACACACACACACACACACACACACACACACACACACAGTGACAAGTCCAGGTGGGTTTTATTGCTCTGTGGGAATCAGTTCCTACCGCGGTCCACTTGTTGAACTAATAGGGTATTACTGTGTGTGTGTGTGTGTGTGTGTGTGTGTGCGCGTGATCTCTTACAGCTTGTTTTATAGTGTGTGTGGAACTGACTTTAATCGCTAACAGACATTTCCCATAAAACCATGTTTCTTTGTTTCTTTTGCTACTTTCTGCTCTCCCCGTCTCTCTGTTCTCAGGCCCGGCCCTCATTATAAGGTCATAGGCTGAGCGGCTCGTCAATCACACACTCATTAGTGAAGTTTAATGACGCTGAGATCCGCCCACCTGCCTCCGGGGGTCCAGCAGGGGAAGTGAATGGGCCGCGGGGCAAACGTCTGTATTGTTTCTCCTCGCTGAGAGAGTCAATGGATGTTCAGTGACTGTGTCGGCGGTCAGACGTAGAGAATGAAGGTACCAGTGAAGCAGTCACATGCGCCAGGGTTATTATCGTTAGCTAAAACTATAAAAAACGTTTGTGTTAAGTGGAATAGAGCTGAAAAACAATAATATATGAATATTAGATTAAAAAACAAACTTAATGAAAATTAGAAATCTCACTTTGAAAACGCACTCTAATATAAGTTTGTTGAAACACTGAACAACTAACTGGAAATAATAACTACAACTAAACTAAAACTGGTGTAAAAATTTAAATAAACCTAATTAAAAATATAAATATAAATATTTTTTTCTCATTTTGAAAGTCGTGCAAACTGTATTGTAGATTTTTGGGAACGCCAAAAATTTGATGAATCACGGAAATGTGGAAATGTTAATTAAACTATAAGGCCACCAAAGAGTTTTTCCTAAGGCTATTTGTTCAATTGTTTTCAATATTTAACCGATTTTGACGAGGCGCTGAGCATCTATTTCACACTGAGCGCTAAGCGTTTGCCATTTGTTCTGGACGCAGAGAGTTGAAAAATGTTCAGCTTAAAATAAAACACCTTGTTACCTTTCATCCAGCTGTCCAATCACAGTGGAGGAGGGGCGGGACAAACACCACACTGACCAACCGCCACAACCTGCTCGTATTTTATTCAACATTCATGCTTTTTTCACAAATCAAAATACATTTTTAAGCAAATGTTTGCTTTTGACCATACAAAATGTTTATATTTATGTTTGTATATGATACGGTTTGTATAAATTACCCACATTTCCAATAAATTCCCAGTAAATGCCCCTTTTACAAGCTGTAATATCAGTCTCTGGTGTCTCCAGAATGTGTGTGAAGTTTCAGCTCAAAATCCCCCACAGATCATTTATTATAGCTTGTCAAATTTGAGCAAAAACACGCCGTTTTTGTGTGTGTCCCTTTAAATGCAAATGAGCTGCTGCTCCAGAAGAGGGCGGAGCTTTAACAGCTCAACAACAACAAAGCTGGAGAATCTCAATGAGGATTGTCAGTAACGGTGTTCAGCCTTACATTGTTCAAACCGGAGTCGACTCTGATGGAGAGACTCAGGAAGAAGTTACAACTTTTAGACGTTTCTGAATGGTTAGTGGATAAATTGATGTAGTTGCTGTGGAGTTGATTCAACTCATCCAATAGCATGTGCCGTTATGTTACACCGTGTCCGAACCAGACATGATGTGATAGAAGAGCAATTTGTCTGTCCACACTAGATGCGACACGAAAATGAGATAAATCAAAAACCACAGCCAATCAGAAGAGAGCGTGGGCGGGCTCTCTCTGCAAGAGCACAGCAGACACAATGAAATAGGCACGTGCATAATAAAATTACAAAAACTCTGATTGACATGAAAAAGATCCTTTTATTGCATTAATCTTTTGTGCAAAACCCGTATGGACGCCCACTATATATAGTGTACCTGTTTGCAAAACAGAGCCAGTTACTGGGTTGTCCTTTTTCAAGTTTTCTGGGTTGGTAGATGCACCGGGGACACGATTACAGCACTTAAACAAGGAAAAAGTCAGATTTTCATGATATGTTCTCTTTAAAACATGTTTTTACTTGCCAATACAGGCATTTTCAAGCGCAAGATTAATTCAGTATTTGCGCACAGCAATGCATTTTCAGGTGGACACGCGGCCTAATCGTATATAAATAATGCTAACTTAACGTACGCGCTGAATGCACATGCAGACACTCTGTTTTGTGTCATTCGTCATGCTTTTGAAACATTGCATAAAATATCCCAGGAATTATGGGATACCCTGGCCATCCACCAAGGTCATGGCTTAACTTCTCAGTGGAGTGTGTGAAACTGAGCGGTTCATTCATCGTTACACACACACAGAGCTAACTAATTATAATGGCCTGAGCCCGTAATAGGCCTGAAACTGTGGATGTGAGTGAGGTCGCAGGTCGAGACCTTCCACCCCTGACAGCTCGTTCGCCTCTCCCGCGAAAGGTCGCGAAAGAGCACGTCTTCCTGACTGCGAGACGATTGGCTCCTGGGGAATTCCTCCGAATGCAGGGAGTGAAGGAACATTCCAGCACGCGGAGGAGGGATGGAGAGTGATGGATGATGCAAACACAGCGAGAGGAAAAGAAGACAAATTGTTGCGTTCACTGCGGCATCTCTGACCTCAGCCTCGCTAATCGCCGTCTATGGTTTCACGGCGCAGCTGTTGCGTTAGTGGCTAACAGCTAGCAGAACGGCGTACGGACGGAAGCGCTCACAGACAACAGCAGACTGATGCACATGTGTGTGTGTGTGTGTGTTTCTCAGAAAAGCTCAAGGTTATTTTCTGCACACAAATGCATGACTTTGTTTATTAGAATGAACTGCAAGAATTCTTGCAAATAACTGTAAGATATTGTGTGAGATTTTTATGCCACGTGTGTGTGTCCTGCTAAAATCAGCTGATCTGTCTAAACTGACACGCCTTCATTTGACACTCGAACATGTCTATTTGTGATCATCTGCAGTGCTATTCTAGCAAGTGTGCTTTCTCTGTCTCAAATAAAATTATTTTACTTTGCCTGTCATGTGTGCTTTTTGTTATTTATTTATCAATTTATTTAATGAATGTATTTATTTATGAATTAATGAATGAATTTATTTTATTTATTAATGAATTTATTTATGAATGAATGAATTCATGAAGGAATGAAAATTAATTTAATTATGAATGAATGAATTAATTTATTTAGTTATTAATGAATGAAAGAATCCATCCATTTATTTATAAATGAATGAATTTATGAATGAATGAATTTATTTATTTAGTTAGTTATTAATGTATTTATTTATGAATGAATGAATGAACGAATTAACATTAATTAATTTATTTATGAATTAATTTATTATTTACTTATTATTTACCATTTACTTATTAAGGAATTTATTTATGAATACATGAAGGAATGAAAATTAATTTAATGATGAATGAATGAATGAATTTATTTATGTTTTTTTAGTTATTAATGTATTTATTTATTTATGAATGAATGAATATTAATGAATTTATTTATGAATTAATGAACGAATTTATTTATTTACTCATTAATGAATTTATTTATGAATGAATGAATGAATACATGTTAAAAAGTTAATTTAATTATGAATGAATTAATTTATTAAGGAATTGATTTATTTATTTATGAAGGAATTAAAGAATCCATTTATTTATGAATGAATGAATTTATTAATTTATGAATGAATTAATTTATTTAGTTAATGTATTTATTTATGAATGAATAAATAAATTAGAAAATTTATTTATGAATGAATGAATGTATTTATGAATGAATAAATAAATTATTAATTAATTAATTAAATTATTTATTAAGGAATGAATGAAATAATTAATGAATTTATGAATGAATAAATGAATGTATTTATTAATTTTTTTAATTAATGAATTTATAATTAGACAACTATTTTTGTCTAACTTTCAGCACTTAATGAAACGTATAAATATTTATAGTCAATATTTAATTCAGATCGTCTGCAGATTTTTAAGATGGTATCGATTCGTCCTGATTTCTGCAGTGAACTCTGTGTGTGTGTGTGTGTGTTATACTGAGCATCTTACGGTACAATAGTTCTGACAGCAGTTCTGTGTATACAATGTCCTGTGCGACCTTTGACCTCCAGTCTTAATGCATTCAGCGTCTGTTTCACTGCTCAGCATCAGGACTGAGTCAGAATGTGTGTGTGGGAGAGACAGTAACTCAGTTCTTAGCTAGTGAAGAACCTCTTAAGTGACTTATTTCAAATACTTTACATGGGCAACATAAAATAATGCATATTAATTGGATTAAACAATTTGTCATATTGACATAACTTTATTTATAATCAGAATTTCCTCCTATTGGATGATTCTTTTTCTACACCATGCAGGATATGCAATGCCCAAATTAAGGTCTCTTAGTGGGCAGCATAATTATGAAGCTTATATAATTATGCCGCCTACCTTTGAAAAGGTCAGCACCTATGATGCCTTAAAATACTGCCTAGGTAGGTGACCAGTAGGTTGAAACAGCTAGTTTGTGTGTGCATGAGTATATATATATATATGTATATGGGTGTATTCATATATCTTTTTTTTTTTCTTGTTTCAGCGGAATAGGGAGTGACTGGAGGAATTTTGAGATGTAACAGCTTACCCATAACCTGCTTCCTGTCTGGAGTCCCGTTCAGCTCCAAAACCAGCGGATCTGAGCAAAGCTGAGAGAGTGGAGCTGGTTTTGTTAACTGTGTGAGCAATGTAAACATCAACTACACACAGACTTTTGAAACTAGGCAGGACACTAAGATACATATATTTATATAACACACACACACACACATATATATATACATATATATACAGTATATATATATATATAAAAAAAAAAACGTTGACATTATGTTTTGGGCAAAGCGTGATTTATGAGTTTGCCAGGTTTCACTGTATTAAAGATTTTAACGGTTTAAGACGTTTGGCCCTGCATGAAAACATCTTTACCATCCTACATATGTCCTGTGTATGATATCAACACTGGAGGATGCAACAAAAGCCAACAATTTCAAAATGTAAAGGTGATTTTTTTTTATAATGAGCAGATTTCTGATAGTTATCAGTGTTTTGTTGTACTTGTAAACACACTCGACGCACACAGACAGCAGTTTAAACACAGCCGCTACGGTTGCTAACATGTTTGGAGTGACTGCTGGGACGTTGCTAAAGGTGAAGTGTTCAGAGTGGTTGCTAGGCGGTTTCTAGGTGTTTGAGTTTTCTGAATTTTACTTGACCTTCCATTTCTAGTGGAATTAATGAACAAGGAATATCAAATGTGATTTCCTGCGATTGGGCTATCAAAATGTTTTTACACAAAATTGTATTTAAATCAAAAATAATCATTTTTATGTCACCCTCTAAATTAAACATGAAACTCTGCATACTCCATAGTGTTTCACATGCTATTATTTTTTTTAAATGAGCAGCCAGTGTGAAGTAAATACTGTGCAGTATGTACAGTAGTATACAGTACACTCTTTGTGGAAAAAGGGTGTTTTCTATGGAAGCTTGTTTTTGCCATGAAATAAAAAATAAAAAAGGTAATTGCGACTTTTTATCTCACATTTCTGACTTTATCCCCTGGTTTCACAGAGCAGGCTTAAACTAGTCCTAGACTAAAATGCATGTTTGAGCTGTTTTAACCGAAAGCAACTTGTACTGATATATCTTTTGTCTTAAGATTCACACTAGTAGTTTTTTTTTCTAGGGTCTGTTTATAAAAGCTACTTAAATACCCTTATTGAAATAAGGCCTAATCCTGGTTTAGCCTAAGCCCTGTCTGTGAAACCAGGCCTCTATCTCGCATTTCTGACTTTATAACTCATTATTCTGACTTTATATCTCACAATTCTGACTTTATATCTCGCCTTTCTGACATTATCTTGCAATTCTGACTTTATAACTCGAAATTCTGACTTTATAACTCATAATTCTGACTTTATAACTCATAATTCTGACTTTATAACTCATAATTCTGACTTTATAACTCGAAATTCTGACTTTATAACTCATAATTCTGACTTTATAACTCGAAATTCTGACTTTATAACTCATAATTCTGACTTTATAACTCATAATTCTGACTTTATAACTCATAATTCTGACTTTATATCACGCAATTCTGACTTTATAACTCATAATTCTGACTTTATCTTCCAATTCTGACTTTATAACTCATAATTCTGACTTTATCTTCCAATTCTGACTTTATAACTCATAATTCTGACTTTATCTTCCAATTCTGACTTTATAACTCATAATTCTGACTTTATAACTCATAATTCTGACTTTATCTCACAGTTCTGACTTTATAACTCATAATTCTGACTTTATCTTCCAATTCTGACTTTATAACTCATAATTCTGACTTTATCTTCCAATTCTGACTTTATAACTCATAATTCTGACTTTATAACTCATAATTCTGACTTTATAACTCGAAATTCTGACTTTATAACTCATAATTCTGACTTTATAACTCATAATTCTGACTTTATAACTCATAATTCTGACTTTATATCACGCAATTCTGACTTTATAACTCATAATTCTGACTTTATCTTCCAATTCTGACTTTATAACTCATAATTCTGACTTTATCTTCCAATTCTGACTTTATAACTCATAATTCTGACTTTATCTTCCAATTCTGACTTTATAACTCATAATTCTGACTTTATCTTCCAATTCTGACTTTATAACTCATAATTCTGACTTTATAACTCATAATTCTGACTTTATCTCACAGTTCTGACTTTATAACTCATAATTCTGACTTTATCTTCCAATTCTGACTTTATAACTCATAATTCTGACTTTATCTTCCAATTCTGACTTTATAACTCATAATTCTGACTTTATAACTCATAATTCTGACTTTATCTCACAGTTCTGACTTTATAACTCATAATTCTGACTTTATCTCACAGTTCTGACTTTATAACTCATAATTCTGACTTTATCTTCCAATTCTGACTTTATAACTCATAATTCTGACTTTATAACTCATAATTCTGACTTTATAACTCATAATTCTGACTTTATCTTCCAATTCTGACTTTATAACTCATAATTCTGACTTTATAACTCATAATTCTGACTTTAACTCACAATTCTGAATTTATATCTCACAATTCTGACTTTATATCTCGCTTTTCTGACATTATCTTGCAATTCTGACTTTATAACTCGAAATTCTGACTTTATAACTCATAATTCTGACTTTATAACTCATAATTCTGACTTATCTTCCAATTCTGACTTTATAACTCATAATTCTGACTTTATCTTACAATTCTGACTTTATAACTCATAATTCTGACTTTATCTTCCAATTCTGACTTTATAACTCATAATTCTGACTTTATCTCACAGTTCTGACTTTATAACTCATAATTCTGACTTTATCTTCCAATTCTGACTTTATAACTCATAATTCTGACTTTATAACTCTTAATTCTGACTTTATCTCACAGTTCTGACTTTATAACTCATAATTCTGACTTTAACTCACAATTCTGAATTTATATCTCACAATTCTGACTTTATATCTCGCTTTTCTGACATTATCTTGCAATTCTGACTTTATAACTCGAAATTCTGACTTTATAACTCATAATTCTGACTTTATAACTCATAATTCTGACTTTATCTTCCAATTCTGACTTTATAACTCATAATTCTGACTTTATCTTCCAATTCTGACTTTATAACTCATAATTCTGACTTTATCTTCCAATTCTGACTCATAATTCTGACTTTATAACTCATAATTCTGACTTTATAACTCGAAATTCTGACTTTATAACTCATAATTCTGACTTTATAACTCGAAATTCTGACTTTATAACTCATAATTCTGACTTTATAACTCATAATTCTGACTTTATAACTCATAATTCTGACTTTATATCACGCAATTCTGACTTTATAACTCATAATTCTGACTTTATCTTCCAATTCTGACTTTATAACTCATAATTCTGACTTTATCTTCCAATTCTGACTTTATAACTCATAATTCTGACTTTATCTTCCAATTCTGACTTTATAACTCATAATTCTGACTTTATAACTCATAATTCTGACTTTATCTCACAGTTCTGACTTTATAACTCATAATTCTGACTTTATCTTCCAATTCTGACTTTATAACTCATAATTCTGACTTTATCTTCCAATTCTGACTTTATAACTCATAATTCTGACTTTATAACTCATAATTCTGACTTTATAACTCGAAATTCTGACTTTATAACTCATAATTCTGACTTTATAACTCATAATTCTGACTTTATAACTCATAATTCTGACTTTATATCACGCAATTCTGACTTTATAACTCATAATTCTGACTTTATCTTCCAATTCTGACTTTATAACTCATAATTCTGACTTTATCTTCCAATTCTGACTTTATAACTCATAATTCTGACTTTATCTTCCAATTCTGACTTTATAACTCATAATTCTGACTTTATCTTCCAATTCTGACTTTATAACTCATAATTCTGACTTTATAACTCATAATTCTGACTTTATCTCACAGTTCTGACTTTATAACTCATAATTCTGACTTTATCTTCCAATTCTGACTTTATAACTCATAATTCTGACTTTATCTTCCAATTCTGACTTTATAACTCATAATTCTGACTTTATAACTCATAATTCTGACTTTATCTCACAGTTCTGACTTTATAACTCATAATTCTGACTTTATCTCACAGTTCTGACTTTATAACTCATAATTCTGACTTTATCTTCCAATTCTGACTTTATAACTCATAATTCTGACTTTATAACTCATAATTCTGACTTTATAACTCATAATTCTGACTTTATCTTCCAATTCTGACTTTATAACTCATAATTCTGACTTTATAACTCATAATTCTGACTTTATAACTCTTAATTCTGACTTTATCTCACAGTTCTGACTTTATAACTCATAATTCTGACTTTAACTCACAATTCTGAATTTATATCTCACAATTCTGACTTTATATCTCGCTTTTCTGACATTATCTTGCAATTCTGACTTTATAACTCGAAATTCTGACTTTATAACTCATAATTCTGACTTTATAACTCATAATTCTGACTTTATCTTCCAATTCTGACTTTATAACTCATAATTCTGACTTTATCTTCCAATTCTGACTTTATAACTCATAATTCTGACTTTATCTTCCAATTCTGACTCATAATTCTGACTTTATAACTCATAATTCTGACTTTATAACTCGAAATTCTGACTTTATAACTCATAATTCTGACTTTATAACTCGAAATTCTGACTTTATAACTCATAATTCTGACTTTATAACTCATAATTCTGACTTTATAACTCATAATTCTGACTTTATATCACGCAATTCTGACTTTATAACTCATAATTCTGACTTTATCTTCCAATTCTGACTTTATAACTCATAATTCTGACTTTATCTTCCAATTCTGACTTTATAACTCATAATTCTGACTTTATCTTCCAATTCTGACTTTATAACTCATAATTCTGACTTTATAACTCATAATTCTGACTTTATCTCACAGTTCTGACTTTATAACTCATAATTCTGACTTTATCTTCCAATTCTGACTTTATAACTCATAATTCTGACTTTATCTTCCAATTCTGACTTTATAACTCATAATTCTGACTTTATAACTCATAATTCTGACTTTATAACTCGAAATTCTGACTTTATAACTCATAATTCTGACTTTATAACTCATAATTCTGACTTTATAACTCATAATTCTGACTTTATATCACGCAATTCTGACTTTATAACTCATAATTCTGACTTTATCTTCCAATTCTGACTTTATAACTCATAATTCTGACTTTATCTTCCAATTCTGACTTTATAACTCATAATTCTGACTTTATCTTCCAATTCTGACTTTATAACTCATAATTCTGACTTTATCTTCCAATTCTGACTTTATAACTCATAATTCTGACTTTATAACTCATAATTCTGACTTTATCTCACAGTTCTGACTTTATAACTCATAATTCTGACTTTATCTTCCAATTCTGACTTTATAACTCATAATTCTGACTTTATCTTCCAATTCTGACTTTATAACTCATAATTCTGACTTTATAACTCATAATTCTGACTTTATCTCACAGTTCTGACTTTATAACTCATAATTCTGACTTTATCTCACAGTTCTGACTTTATAACTCATAATTCTGACTTTATCTTCCAATTCTGACTTTATAACTCATAATTCTGACTTTATAACTCATAATTCTGACTTTATAACTCATAATTCTGACTTTATCTTCCAATTCTGACTTTATAACTCATAATTCTGACTTTATAACTCATAATTCTGACTTTAACTCACAATTCTGAATTTATATCTCACAATTCTGACTTTATATCTCGCTTTTCTGACATTATCTTGCAATTCTGACTTTATAACTCGAAATTCTGACTTTATAACTCATAATTCTGACTTTATAACTCATAATTCTGACTTATCTTCCAATTCTGACTTTATAACTCATAATTCTGACTTTATCTTACAATTCTGACTTTATAACTCATAATTCTGACTTTATCTTCCAATTCTGACTTTATAACTCATAATTCTGACTTTATCTCACAGTTCTGACTTTATAACTCATAATTCTGACTTTATCTTCCAATTCTGACTTTATAACTCATAATTCTGACTTTATAACTCTTAATTCTGACTTTATCTCATAGTTCTGACTTTATAACTCATAATTCTGACTTTAACTCACAATTCTGAATTTATATCTCACAATTCTGACTTTATATCTCGCTTTTCTGACATTATCTTGCAATTCTGACTTTATAACTCGAAATTCTGACTTTATAACTCATAATTCTGACTTTATAACTCATAATTCTGACTTTATCTTCCAATTCTGACTTTATAACTCATAATTCTGACTTTATCTTCCAATTCTGACTTTATAACTCATAATTCTGACTTTATCTTCCAATTCTGACTCATAATTCTGACTTTATAACTCATAATTCTGACTTTATCTCACAGTTCTGACTTTATAACTCATAATTCTGACTTTATCTTCCAATTCTGACTTTATAACTCATAATTCTGACTTTATAACTCATAATTCTGACTTTATCTCACAGTTCTGAATTTATATCTCACAATTCTGACTTTATATCTCACTTTTCTGACATTATCTTGCAATTCTGACTTTATAACTCGTGATTCTGACTTTATATCTCGCTTTTCTGACATTATCTTGCAATTCTGACTTTATAACTCATAATTCTGACTTTATAACTCACAATTCTGACTTTATATCTCGATTTTCTGACATTATCTTGCAATTCTGACTTTATAACTCATAATTCTGACTTTATAACTCACAATTCTGACTTTATATCTCGCTTTTCTGACATTATCTTGCAATTCTGACTTTATAACTCATAATTCTGACTTTATAACTCACAATTCTGACTTTATATCTCGATTTTCTGACATTATCTTGCAATTCTGACTTTATAACTCATAATTCTGACTTTATATCACGCAATTCTGACTTTATAACTCATAATTCTGACTTTATATCACGCAATTCTGACTTTATAACTCATAATTCTGACTTTATATCACACAATTCTGACTTTATAACTCATAATTCTGACTTTATAACTCATAATTCTGACTTTATATCACACAATTCTGACTTTATAACTCATAATTCTGACTTTATATCACGCAATTCTGACTTTATAACTCATAATTCTGACTTTATATCACGCAATTCTGACTTTATCTCGCAGTTCTGTCTTTATAACTCGCAGATCTGACTTTACAACTTGCTGAGAAAAAAAGTCAGAATTCTGAGATAAAAAGTTGGAATTACCTTTTTTATTTTTGTATTTAGTGGCGGAAACAAGCTTCCATAGTTTCATCCACATTGATGCCATAGAATAGAACCACTTTTGGGTTCTCCAAATAACCTTTAAGTGAACAGTTCTTAAAACAACCATTTTTTGAAGAACATTTAATACTCTAAAGAACCTTTTTCCACAGTAAAGAACCTTTTGTGGAAAGTCCTCCCTCGTTTCCGGCCTTGTTTCCTTCCCTATTTAGGGGCCGTTTACACTACACCATTGCAAATGCAAACTTTTGAAAATATATAAATATATATATATTTTTTTTTTAAACAATAAGAGTTACTGTCTCAGTGTAAACGACAAAAATGTGAATTTGTTAAAATGGTAACGTAATGCGCATGCATGTTACGTTTTCAGTCTACAGGTGTGTAGTGTTTCTTTACAAAGTGACATCGCCATCTACTGGCCAGGCAGCAGAATACAGTGTTTTAAGTTGTTTTAATGGATCCGTGTGAACGGGGATCATTTTGACAATGTTGTCGTATGCACGCTAAAAACACGAAGGAAATACTTTTCCGTTTTTAGTACATCGTTGTTGTGTAAACGTGCCCTTAATCTTCCTGTGTTTTCTGTCCGGTGCTGGTTATTTGTGGTTTTTAACCAGCTTAAGTGTTTTTCTGTCTTGTCAGTCGGTTCTGCTAGGCCCGTACGGGGTGGTTTTTGTTCTGTTTTATTTGTTTTTTGACCTTAAATAAGGAAAAGCTTCATCCTGCATTTGAGTCCTCCACCCACTCCCATGAAGCATTGCGAATGACGTAATCAAGTCAGTCTCTCCATACGCTCTCAAAATAATCATATTATATAGTGTATATCCTGTATATGCATATTTTACATTACAGTTTTTTATTTCTCCATCGTTTTTAACTCAATTATGCTGTGAATGTTCATGTTCCTGTCATGGGAAGTGTTTAATGTTGTAATTCACATTGTAGTTGATTGACTTGCTTCATGGCTTATAATTACTTAACAAACATTTTTTTTTAAATCACTAAAATAAAAAAATACTTTCGGAACCAGCGCCGCTGAAAAAGTGTCCAGGCACTAATGCACTCGATAAAGACCCTTTATTTTTAAGAGTGTAAGCAGTATATGCGCATTGTGTCACGTCGGGTCACTCTGTTTTGGGGTGTATCCAACCTGGTCTAATCTAATCGGAGTTTTTGGCCGTAGTCTCCTCACTCAAACGATCTAATTAATTCACTTAGTTAATTAACTCTCCTCGGCCTGAATCTAATTACGCCACCCGTTCACAGACGAGTAGCTCTAAACAAACATGTTTTATTCCCTCATTTGCTCTCCGTCTTTCTAGGAACAATTAGAGGGGGAGAGCTTTCTCTTGTCCTGTCCTCTCTCATCTCTTCTGCTCTTTGTGTCTGGTCAGTATATGCACTTGGATTTCAGCACTGGAATCTAGGTTTGGTCGGGTTAATGTTTTCTCCTGAACTTATCTTCTCTGTCTGACCCATTTCCTCTGGCTAATCACTTTTGGGAAAGAATCCCAAACTCTCTCTCTCTCTATCTGTCCATATCTCTCTGTTCCTTCTCTTCTTTTTCCTTCTTCTCTGTAATGGTTCATGGAACTCTGAGTTTTTTCATTCTTGTTTTTTGGAATCAAACTCTTTAACCCTATAAAGCCTGCTGTGTCATATTTGATATGCTGTGAAACAGTCGCACACAATCTAAAACAGTCCTTCTGTCGTCTGATTGATAGTTCAGACTTTTTTAGCAAGTAATAGGCAACCCAAGTTGAGTTGAAAATGGACAAACCCAGTGGTTGGGTTAAATGTTTGCCCAACGTGCTGGGTAGTTTTATTTAACTCAACTATTGTTTAAAAATTACTATATTGTTTGCTTAAAATGAACCCAAAATAGGTTGGAAATTAGTATGTTTAATAAATGGACATTTATTTATAAATTTAATTAAACAATAAAGATTTATTAAATTGCTTATTAATAAATGTTCACTTTTTGCCTCTAGTAATTGTGTCTGATTTTTAATTTCCAACCTTTTGTGGGTTCATTTTAAGCCAGCCATATAGTCATTTTTAAACAATACTTGAGTTAAATAAAACATTTAACCCAACTGTTGGGTTGGTCCATTTTCAACCCAACTTGGGTTGTATTTAACCCAGCATTTTTTAAATGTGCAATGTATATTATGAGAAAATTAAAGTGTTTTTGTCCTTGGATGCGTGTAAACCTGTTATAGGAGACTCCAAAAGAAAATTAGGAACCTTTAAAATAGCATCAAAGGGGCGCTTTAAATATCATCTTAGTAAGACATATTATTGGCAGGTATAGAGTGACAACTGATATTTCTATGCATTTTATGAAAGTATCTGCTACTATCTTACTTTTTGTCCATATAAATATCATCATATATTGGGCCTCGGAATAAAATTGAGCTTTCTTTTCCTCCATATTCTCACTCTGTTGTATCAAATATCACTCTCACTATATCTTGATTATTTCTTTTCACAGTTTCATTTGCAACCTGCGATGTTTTGAAGTAAATAGTTGAAAAGTAATTATTTTTTCCCCCCTCAAACCCATATGATTTTATTTCTTCTGCTGCTCTTCTCCATCCAGCAACAGTCGTTGAGCTTCACAAAAGATGACAGATTTAATTGCACGATTAATATTTCATGTTACAATTTCAGAACAAACCCTGACCTGATTGTTTGAGAAACATCAATACAGGTGCAAAAGTTCAGCTTCAATTGATGCTATGTCCACTTTTAGTCCAAAATTTGTAACAAGACACCGTATAATGACTGTCCAAACCGAGTCCCTTGTAAAAACATACATGACCTTTGACCCCTGCGTCTGTTTCGATAGTTTCACCCTACATCACATAGCTCTGTTTTAAATCACTCTGACAGCTCTCTCTCACACACGCACACTACGTCTCCATCTTTCTGTGAGTCACTTGGCTGTTGGTTTGTTGCTGTTTGGATAACTGATAAAACATACAGGCTCCTGTGAGTGAGTGTGTGTGTCTGTTGAATGATTGACTGTGGGCACTACAGGTCATGCTTTGTGTATATCATCACACACACACACACCAGTATTTTGCTCTTAAACCGAACATATTTACACACTGTATGCAATATTTACCAAATATAGACAGATACACATTTATTATGTCCTGTTCAAACACATAGAAAACTCATGCACTCATCAAGTTACACAAATTATCCAGCCATATTTGCATGTTTTCTGACGAGCATGTGAGCGGCGTCCTGTACAAAACTCACTGTAATTAGCAATGATTTTTAATAGTTTAAATGATTTTTGTTTTAATATTTTTTAGTCAAACAATAACAGCACTCCTTTAATGAAAGTTGTCCAGCTGATGACAATCGTAAGTCCGATTTTAAATAGCTGGTGTTTGTTCAGACTGTTTCAGTCCATGTTTCACTCCGTGTTCTCAGTTGTGTGTTTTGACACACACACACACACTGAGTGAGAGAGACACACACAGAAAAGGTCAGAGATACTTGACATTTTGTTTAGCATGTCAGTCATCCTTCAGTCTCTCTCTCTCACACACAGAGTCCAGCGGGAGTGCTGTGGAATCTGTCCCATGATGCACCATGGGAAACAGAGCTAAGATCTCTTCATTCTGCTACTGTAGAGACGCTCTTATTCCCTCTGTGTGTGTGTCTCTGTGTGCCATTTTTCAGAGTATCTCAGACATCAATGACAGGAGAGATTTAAGCTCTGTTAATAAAAACTTTATATGTTATTTTAAAACATTATGCTGCCTCAATTTTGGCCGAAATGTAAGCATTACATTTATTCCAGAATACCAGAATACCCTACATCAAACTTAGGGAAAACATGAAAACATGTCATTAAAAAATGACAAATTATATATATATATATATATATATATATATATATATATATATATATATATATATATATATATATATATATATGGGCCAGATCTGGGAAATAATTTAATCTAATTTAATTCTAATCTAATTTCTTCCAGTATTTGTGTGGACTGTGTATTTATGCGTATTAAAGTGTTGCACTAGCTTAACATCAAACTTGGACTGAAATGTAAAGCGACTCAAGATCCCTTTAAAACGAGTCAGTTCACTTGTCGACCGTTCAAGCAAAACTCATATTTACTTGACCTGGGAAAGATTAAAATCTCCAAACCTGTTTGTCATGATCATGTTTCAGTATCACATTTCAAATCTGCAATAAAATCAACAACAACAACAACAGTATATTTTGCTACTTTAGATCAAATTTGGCTATAAAACCAAAATTTTTTTATGCAGGTAAAACTAATGCATGAGTATTCTTGTGTAAACGCAGAATCAGACAGGTATTTATTTCATATTGAATTCCTCACATTGACTTTCCTTCAAAAGGTTCACCTCTTCCTCATATTAACTCTATTTTATATAATACAATGCCACTATTATTGTCTCTCTCTTTAATTTACAGCCTGTCTAGCAGTTCCTGTTTTTGTTCTGCTTACTGTGAGCAAGAGTATGTGTGTGTGTGTGTGTGTGTGTGTGTGTGTGTGTGTGTGTGTGTGTGTGTGTGTGTGTGTGTGTGTGTGTGTGTGTGTGTGTGTGTGTGTGTGTGTTTGTGATTTATGAGGACACAAATTTGTATAATGACATGGGTATTACACTGGTATTATGTCGTAAACATGTTTTATTTCATATCTCATATTTAAAATAGCTTTAAAAACACACTAAACAATGTTTTATTAAAAATGTAAAAATGCAGACAGGGTTTTTTTCTGTGATGGGTAGGTTTAGCAGTTGGGGTAGTGTAGGGGGAGAGAATGTACAGTTTGTACAGTATAAAAACCATTACACCTATGGAATGTCCTTAGCAAAACAAATCTGTGTGTGTGTGTGTGCAATATGAACAAGTGAAAACTGGAAGCATTTGCACAGATGATAGTTTTATCACACTTGAGGATACACATAGATAGATACATACACACCTATCAATCCATCACTAATAAATCACAGTCTCTGACCTTTGACCTCTAGCTCTCTCTCCACCCTTAAGCACCCTTGCTGAACTTCCTATGACAGAAATAGTTACTTCCTGTTTAGCACTGGCTGCTCAGGCTTCAATCAGCTCATGTTGAGGTTAGTGATGTAGTGTAACGTAAGTCCACTGGAGGTGAGATTAATGAACCCAAGTGCAGTTTTGTTGACGTGAACAAAACTTAAACGAAGCATTAACTTAAAGAACTAACATGGTATGGATTGGCTTGAAAATAAACATGAACTCGAACATAACACTCACCTACAGCACTGCAGTGAACAAAGCTAGACAAAGGAATAATGAAACATGAGGACTATATAAACACACAAAACTAATGACTAATGACCTGTGAACGATCAAGATAATAAGCCAATGAGAACATTACACATGGGCAAGGGAATCACATGACAAGACCAGGAAACATGACTGAGAAACTACAAAATAAAAGACATGAATGAATGTGAACCAAAAACCAAAACAGACGTGACATACCCTCCCCCCTCTAAGGGACGGCTCCTGATGCCCTAGTGAAACACCGACCCCAAAACCCAAACAACAAAAAGTTCAGGAGGGTGGTGGAGAGGAGGCAGTCTAGGGGGAGGGATGGAGGGCCAAGTCCATGCAGAGGACAAGGACCTGGGCCGTGGAGCGGTGGACCTGGGGTATAGAGCGGTGGCGGTCATGAGCCGTTGAGCAGTGGTGGACCTGGGCCGTGGAGCGGTAGTGGACCTGGGGTATAGAGCGGTGGCGGTCATGGGCTATGGAGCGGTGGTGGACCTGGGCCATGGAGCGGTGGCGGACATGGGTCGTGGAGCAGTGGTGGACCTGGGCCGTGGAGCGGTGGCGGACATGGGTCGTGGAGCAGTAGTGGACCTGGGCCGTGGAGCGGTGGTGGACATGGGTCGTGGAGCAGTGGTGGACATGGGTCGTGGAGCAGTAGTGGACCTGGGGTATAGAGCGGTAGCGGTCATGGGCTATGGAGCGGTGGTGGACCTGGGCCGTGGAGCGGTGGCGGACCTGGGCCGTGGAGCAGTGGTGGACCTGGGCCGTGGAGCGGTGGTGGACCTGGGCCGTTGAGCGGTGGCGGACATGGGCCGTGGAGCGGTGGCGGTCATGGGCTATGGAGCGGTGGTGGACCTGGGCCGTGGAGCGGTGGCGGACATGGGTCGTGGAGCGGTAGTGGACCTGGGCCGTTGAGCGGTGGCGGACATGGGCCGTGGAGCGGTGGCGGACATGGGCCGTGGAGCGGTGGCGGACATGGGCCGTGGAGCAGTGGTGGACCTGGGCCGTGGAGCGGTGGCGGACATGGGTCGTGGAGCAGTGGTGGACCTGGGCTGTGGAGCGGTGGCGGACATGGGTCGTGGAGCGGTGGACCTGGGCCGTGGAGCAGTGGTGGACATGGGTCGTGGAGCGGTAGTGGACCTGGGGTATAGAGCGGTGGCGGTCATGGGCTATGGAGCGGTGGTGGACCTGGGCCTTGGAGCGGTGGCGGACATGGGTCGTGGAGCTGTGGTGGACCTGGGCCGTGGAGCGGTGGCGGACATGGGTCGTGGAGCAGTAGTGGACCTGGGCCGTGGAGCGGTGGTGGACATGGGTCGTGGAGCGGTGGTGGACCTGGGACGTGGAGCGGTAGAGGACCTGGGGTATAGAGCGGTGGCGGTCATGGGCTATGGAGCGGTGGTGGACCTGGGCCGTGGAGCGGTGGCGGACATGGGTCGTGGAGCGGTGGAGGACCTGGGCCGTGGAGCGGTGGCGGACATGGGGCGTGGCGCGGTGGTGGACCTGGGCCGTGGAGCGGTGGTGGACCTGGGCCGTTGAGCGGTGGCGGACATGGGCCGTGGAGCAGTGGTGGACCTGGGCCGTGGAGCGGTGGCGGTCATGGGCTATGGAGCGGTGGTGGACCTGGGCCGTGGAGCGGTGGCGGACATGGGTCGTGGAGCGGTAGTGGACCTGGGCCGTTGAGCGGTGGCGGACATGGGCCGTGGAGCGGTGGCGGACATGGGCCGTGGAGCGGTGGCGGACATGGGTCGTGGAGCAGTGGTGGACCTGGGCTGTGGAGCGGTGGCGGACATGGGTCGTGGAGCGGTGGACCTGGGCCGTGGAGCAGTGGTGGACATGGGTCGTGGAGCGGTAGTGGACCTGGGGTATAGAGCGGTGGCGGTCATGGGCTATGGAGCGGTGGTGGACCTGGGCCGTGGAGCGGTGGCGGACATGGGCCGTGGAGCGGTGGCGGACATGGGTCGTGGAGCAGTGGTGGACCTGGGCCGTGGAGCGGTGGTGGACCTGGGCCGTTGAGCGGTGGCGGACAGGGGCCGTGGAGCGGTGGCGGTCATGGGCTATGGAGCGGTGGTGGACCTGGGCCGTGGAGCGGTGGCGGACATGGGTCGTGGAGCGGTAGTGGACCTGGGCCGTTGAGCGGTGGCGGACATGGGCCGTGGAGCGGTGGCGGACATGGGCCGTGGAGCGGTGGCGGACATGGGCCGTGGAGCAGTGGTGGACCTGGGCCGTGGAGCGGTGGCGGACATGGGTCGTGGAGCAGTGGTGGACCTGGGCTGTGGAGCGGTGGCGGACATGGGTCGTGGAGCGGTGGACCTGGGCCGTGGAGCAGTGGTGGACATGGGTCGTGGAGCGGTAGTGGACCTGGGGTATAGAGCGGTGGCGGTCATGGGCCGTTGAGCAGTGGTGGACCTGGGCCGTGGAGCGGTAGTGGACCTGGGGTATAGAGCGGTGGCGGTCATGGGCTATGGAGCGGTGGTGGACCTGGGCCATGGAGCGGTGGCGGACATGGGTCGTGGAGCAGTGGTGGACCTGGGCCGTGGAGCGGTGGCGGACATGGGTCGTGGAGCAGTAGTGGACCTGGGCCGTGGAGCGGTGGTGGACATGGGTCGTGGAGCAGTGGTGGACATGGGTCGTGGAGCAGTAGTGGACCTGGGGTATAGAGCGGTGGCGGTCATGGGCTATGGAGCGGTGGTGGACCTGGGCCGTGGAGCGGTGGCGGACATGGGTCGTGGAGCGGTGGCGGACCTGGGCCGTGGAGCGGTGGCGGACATGGGCCGTGGAGCAGTGGTGGACCTGGGCCGTGGAGCGGTGGTGGACCTGGGCCGTTGAGCGGTGGCGGACATGGGCCGTGGAGCAGTGGTGGACCTGGGCCGTGGAGCGGTGGCGGTCATGGGCTATGGAGCGGTGGTGGACCTGGGCCGTGGAGCGGTGGCGGACATGGGTCGTGGAGCGGTAGTGGACCTGGGCCGTTGAGCGGTGGCGGACATGGGCCGTGGAGCGGTGGCGGACATGGGCCGTGGAGCGGTGGCGGACATGGGTCGTGGAGCAGTGGTGGACCTGGGCTGTGGAGCGGTGGCGGACATGGGTCGTGGAGCGGTGGACCTGGGCCGTGGAGCAGTGGTGGACATGGGTCGTGGAGCGGTAGTGGACCTGGGGTATAGAGCGGTGGCGGTCATGGGCTATGGAGCGGTGGTGGACCTGGGCCGTGGAGCGGTGGCGGACATGGGCCGTGGAGCGGTGGCGGACATGGGTCGTGGAGCAGTGGTGGACCTGGGCCGTGGAGCGGTGGCGGACATGGGTCGTGGAGCGGTGGACCTGGGCCGTGGAGCGGTGGTGGACATGGGTCGTGGAGCGGTGGACCTGGGCCGTGGAGCAGTGGTGGACCTGGGGTATAGAGCGGTGGCGGTCATGGGCCGTGGAGCGGTGGCGGACATGGGTCGTGGAGCGGTGGTGGACCTGGGCCATGGAACGGTGGCGGACATGGGTCGTGGAGCAGTGGACCTGGGCCGTGGAGCAGTGGTGGACCTGGGCCGTGGAGCGGTGGCGGACCTGGGGTATAGACCGGTGGCAGACATGGGTTATGGAGAGGTGGCGGTCCTGGGTCGTGGAGCGGTGGCAGATCTGGGTAGTGGAGTGGTGCCGGACCTGGGCCGTAGAACGGTGGCAGACTTGGGCCGTGGAGTGGTGACAGCCCTGGGCTATGGAGCAATGGCGGACCTGGGCCATGGAGTAATGGCGGGCTTGGTCCATGCAGCAGAGGGTCATGGTGCAGTGGTGGACTTGGATCGTGGAGCAATGGACCATGGTGCAGTGCAGCGGCGGGCCAGGGCAGGCAGAGTTTTCACCAGTGGACACTACTACTGCCTCAGAAGGAACTGTAGCAGTCGTCTCTAGAAGAACTGCAGTAGTCATTGTCGCCTCAGGAGGAGCTGTAGCTGTTACTGTCACCTCTGGAGAAATGTGTGTGGCCCAAACACACAAGAAGCTGCCACCACAGGAAGCGTGGATGACAGGAACTCAGGGACCACCTGACTTGGGAACACAGTGGCCATGTTAGTTGAATTTAAAGCTGGACCAAGCTTCGCATCTGCTGAAAAAAATTCAGGGGAGAACTGGGCTGTCATGATGTGAAGTGGGCATGGCAGCCACAACGTGAAGAGGCTCTGGCATGGTGGCCATGACGAGGCAAGGCTCAGGCTTAGTGGTCATTGGTATGAGGTCCAGGACATTAAGAAACGTAGGCAGAGTAACACAGTGACTTGAATCTGGGATGGCAGCCATGGTGTGACGAGGCTTTGGCGTTGTAAGCATGACGTGAACAGGCTTATTATTAAAATATAAATATTATATGACAAACTAAATGAAAATTCGAAATTTTACCTTTTAGAATTACTATGGGGAAATTAAAAATAAAACCGAGCTAAAATTAGTACTGAAGTAAAAATAAATTAAACCTAAATAAAAAAATGACAAAAACATTTAACAATGCTAATAAATATTGAATTAAAATTAAAATGAAAACAATATAAAAAAAATAAAAGCTAATTCAAAATTATAATAGTATATTATTAAAATGTTTTGATTAAATGTTTTTGTGCAATTTTGCAAAAATAAATTGGTACATTCAATTATTGCTTTATTGAATTATTTATTGATTTAATTATTTAATTTAGACTAATTTAGTCCTCTCTGTAGTCCAGAATTGGACTCATCATTTCTTTTTACATGACAGCATGAAATTCTGTCACACACATGATTGGTTTAATCTGGATCTGGGCTGCTTCCCAAATCTCATACAAAAATGTAAAAAATGAACTATCACAAACTCCTCTTTTTGCATAGTGGGTAATATCATCTGAGCACATTTTCAACATGCTGCGATTTGGGATGCAGCCATTCTTATTTGGCATGTTTTTTGGGATGCATTTGGGATGTAGTGCTTTAGACTTCGGAAGTGATGACAATTCACTTCATTCAGCTCATTCAGCTGAGAGCTCCTGCTAAACAATGACAGAGAAATCAAATACTCTTCTAATCTGTCTCATCTACACCGTCAGTCACATACACACACACACACACACACAGAAAAGCACCCCAGTGTTAACCTGAATGAATGGATCTCACACACACACTGAGAGGAGGATGTTGGGACAATGGCCTGGTCTCAGGGGGTTCTATATTGTCTGAGTTTCATGTGGAAGCTGACCCGTCTTTCCCTTCCCACACCCCACCTGAGAGAGAAACCCGAGCTGCGTCTCTATCAGCATTACTATTATTGACATAATGACTCTTATTTTTCATCTTTATCCCTCTTGTTTAAATAATGTCACTAAATTATTCATGTTTGCTAAGTCAAGCATCACTTGTACCATTGCTTATTGTAAACGTTAATCATGTGATCAAACTTCTAACACCAAGTATTTTGAAGGAAGGACTCGAGCCATACTTAAAGACCAGAATATCACCTATAATGCACTGAGACCGGAGGGTGGAGTCTTTCATCTGAGACGGTAAGTAAACGCTCACATGTTCTTGCATGTAGTTTAATTTCAGTTCATATTAGTTACACTAGAGTTCAAAAGTTTGCATGTTTTTGAGTTTTTTTCTGCTCAGCAAGGCTGCATTTATTTGATCAAAAATACAGTAAAAACTGTGAAATATTATTACAATTCAAAATAACTGTTTTTTTATGTGAATATAAGTTAAAATGTAATTTATTCCTGTGATCAAAGCTGAATTTTCAGCATCATTACTCCAGTCTTAAGTGTCATATGATATATGATATATATATATCTTGACCTTTAAAATGCATCTTGTTCTCATTCTCTTCTGCCTATGCTGTTAATTAACATGGTTCAATCACTTTATTGTAAGGTCAAGTGTCTGCTAAGAACATAAATGTAATATAATCTGTGTATGTGTGTGAAATAAAACACCCATGTGGATTTGATTGACAGAATAAACACAACACATCTCAGCATTTAATTTAAGACAAATGGGGCCCAGATGTGAGTCAGACACACACACACCCACACACACACACACACACTCGTGCTCAAATTCTCACTTTCTCTCTCGAAATCATGAGGTTTTTTTTGCCAGTACATCATTATTATACGGTATGTAATTATTATTTATTACAAATATATTACTTATATTATTATTTATTACATATTTTTGTATACATTTTGTCTGTTCGTCCGTCAAATTATATTGCATGTAAACATATTGTAAGATGCAAATGACAAAAACTATTGCTTAAACATAAAAAAATATTAAAAATAAATTTATAATTAAAAAAAAAATTTTCAAACACAAACATAACTAAAATAAATTATTTAAAATGTAATAATTAAAAATAAAGTCTAATTTTCTTGACAGTTTTAAGTCATAAAAATGTTTTAAAAAATAATAAAAAAATGTAATTATATAAATAAATTATATATTTTTTCTTGTTTATTTGAATCAGTTGTCATGTGTGTAAATGAGTGTTTATTAGTGAACGAGTGCTAGAATCTCTCTCATTGTCGGGTCGATGGCAGCTGTTGGACAGATCTGTATCGGTTCGTCTCTTTCTCTCTCCGTGAGGTCAGTTAGAGGTCAGTGTGTATCCCACCTGTCAGCAGGTGCTGGCACACAATGACACACCTGTCCCTGCACACACACACACACACATACACACACACACTGATTAACTTTTGGTCATGAGGTACGTTTGTGCTTCCAGGCATGAAATCTGTCAAGAAAACCACACAAAGCTACTGAACACATCGAGCACTGGATAATCTGTCTGTCTGTATCCTCCTGTCCATCTGTCTGTTTTATTTTCCCAGAGTGCATCGCTGGAATGTGTGTGCTAGTGAACAGGAGATGAGGTCACAGGAAGTCAAGCCCTAGCTCCAATTGTGTGGAAGAAGGACACTTCCTATCCGCTTCCCTGTCTGTTATATATTAGGACATTCTTATTTCTAACAGCAAAAAATAACAAGCGATTGAATCATGTGGTGGCTGAGATTCTGGTGTAGACCTACTGTATGTGTGTGTGTGTGTGTGTGTGTGTGTGTGTGTGTGTGTGTGTGTGTGTGTGTGTGTGTGTGTGTGTGTGTCTATTTCTGTCATTTCCTTTTGAGCATCCATCTGTGCAGTGAAAGATGGAAGATGACGGGGTGATCATGAAACAGTCAATTTTGCAAGACTCATTTTTATCTTACTTATCTTTATCTTTATATTTTTGTTTAGTGTATCATTTACAGATAGAACAATAGATAGATAGATAGATGGATAGATAAAATTATGGATTGATAAAACGATAGATAGATAAATTGATAGATCGATAAAATGATAGATAGATAGATAGATTGATAGATAGATAGATAGATAGATAGAACGAAAGATAGATAGATCGATAGATCAGTAGATAGTTAAAACGATAGATAAATAGAACGATAGATAGATAGATATATAAAATGATCGATCGATTGATAGAACGATAGATAGATCGATAGATCAATAGAACGATAGAACAATAGATAGATAGAACGATAGATCGATAAAATGATCGATCGATTGATAAAATGATATATAGATAGATAGATAAATTGATAGATCGATAAAATGATAGATCGATAGATCGTTAAAACAATAGATCGATAAAATGATCGATTGATCGATAAAATAATAGATAGATAGATAGATAGATAGATAGATAGATAGATAGAATGATAGATAGATAGATAGATAGATAGATAGATAGATAGATAGATAGATAGATAGATAGATAGATAGATAGATAGATAGATAGAACAATAGATAGATCAATAGATAGATAGATAGATAGATAGATAGACAGACAGACAGATAGATAGATAGATCGATAGAACGATAGAACGATAGATAGATAGATAGATAGATAGAACGATAGATAGATAGATCAATAGAACGATAGATAGATAGATAGATAGATAGATAGATAGATAGATAGATAGATAGATAGATAGATAGATAGATAGATAGATAGATAGATAGATAGATAGATAGATAGAGATTTAAAAAATAAATGAAAAACAAAATATTGAAAAATAATAAAAAATAAAAAAAAAGTCTTCCATTGGTTTGACAAACAGACGGATGCTCAAACAAACACTCTGTGTTGACAGAGACACAAAATCACAGTTTCATTGTTCAGCTCATGATTGGATTATTAGTGACTCTGATCATTAATCTGGAGAGGAGAATTACAAAACATTTGCTTGTCAAGTTTCAAATTTACAACAAACACAGCAGACACACAGTGTGCAGGGAGAAGAGGGTAGTGAATAATCTGCTGCAATGTTCACTTCTTTTCACACACACACACACACACACACACATCCCTTCGCTGTCTGTGAGAAGCTCTCTGCAGGGAGAAATCCGACCCAGCATAAAAGCTTGGGAAAAATCCCCACAGCTACTAAATGGGTGATTAACATGACTTAGATGCCTGGACCTCTGTGTGTGTGTGTGTGTGTGTGTGTGTGTGTGTGTGTGTGTGTGTGTGTGTGTGTGTGTGTGTGTGTGTGTGTGTGTGTGTGTACGTGTGTGTGTGTGTGTGAGAGTGATGTGTGATTGTGTGTCTCTGTCTCTGATGACAGTGTGTGTCAGTGGTGTATTATTGTGGCTCCAGGTAGTGAGATCTCATCTGACTGTGTGTGTGTGTGTGTGTGTGTGTGTGTGTGTGTGTGTGTGTGTGTGTGTGTGT
>NC_090237.1:3077500-3217500 GCF_024489055.1 Chanodichthys erythropterus
CTGTCTGTCTGTCTGTCTAACTATCCTTCTGTCTATCTATCTGTCTATCCTTCTATCTATCTATCTATCTATCTATCTATCTATCTATCTATCTATCTATCTATCTATCTATCTATCTATCTATCTATCTATCTGTCTGTCTGTCTGTCTGTCTATCCTTCTGTCTATCTATCTGTCTATCCTTCTATCTATCTATCTATCTATCTATCTATCTATCTATCTATCTATCTATCTATCTATCTATCTATCTATCTATCTATCTATCTATCTATCTATCTGTCTGTCTGTCTATCCTTCTGTCTATCTATCTGTCTATCCTTCTATCTATCTATCTATCTATCTATCTATCTATCTATCTATCTATCTATCTATCTATCTATCTATCTATCTATCTATCTATCTGTCTGTCTGTCTGTCTGTCTATCCTTCTATCTATCTATCTATCTATCTATCTATCTATCTATCTATCTATCTATCTATCTATCTATCTATCTATCTATCTATCTATCTGTCTGTCTGACTGTCTATCATTCTATCTATCTGTCTTCTATCTATCTATCTATCTATCTATCTATCTATCTATCTATCTATCTATCTATCTATCTATCTATCTATCTATCTATCTATCTATCTATCATCTATCTGTCTGTCTGCCTGTCTATCCTTCTATCTATCTATCTATCTATCTATCTATCTATCTATCTATCTATCTATCTATCTATCTATCTATCTATCTATCTATCTATCTGTCTGTCTGTCTATCCTTCTATCTATCTATCTATCTATCTGTCTGACTATCTATCTATCTATCTATCTATCTATCTATCTATCTATCTATCTATCTATCTATCTATCTATCTATCTATCTATCTATCTATCTATCTATCTATCTATCGCTAACCTTTTAATTTATTATTTGCATACAGAACTTATAAAACAGTATGAGGAAGTTCATGATTCTCCTGTTTTGTGTTTTCTGCTTTCCTGTGTTTCCATTGGTGGTCTGATTGTGCCTCAACCTGTCACTCTGGGTTTAGTCTGTCTCTCTCTCTCTCTCTCTCTCTCTGTGTGTGTGTGTGTGTGTGTGTGTGTGTGTCATGACCTCTCTTTGTTTTCCTGTCATTCTTTCACTGGGAAGCGAGAACTCAGGAGGTCAGAGGTCAGAAAGTCAAAGTGTATGTGTGTGTTTGTGAGGAGCTTCACTGGTCTCAGACTCTCTTCCTGCCTTACTCACAGAATCACAAAAGTCAGTGTTACAAAAAGCACCATGATATTTCAATGACTGGATTTGTAAATTTTCTGAAGAAATGATGAGTGTGAAAAACTCACTGTCATGATGACAGAATGTTGTAGGTGATTCCCAGTGTTGCTCTGTGGTTTCTAGAGTTCTTAGTGGTTGCTAGGTGTTTTCTTCCTGTCTAGCATTGCAGAGTCCTGCGAACTAAAGTGTCTTTGATATTCTGGCCTTTATATACGGATCAGGTCCTTTAATGTGCATATTTGGGATTTTTTCCCACTGTTTTAAAAGCTCAATATAAACACAATATAATGACTTGGAGACACGTTTTAGACACTTTTTTCATGACCATGGCATATGTTGATACTGTACCATAGTGCCACCATGTAAAAGTGTGTGTTTTGTTTGCTCTTCATTGCATAAGTCCACACACTATTTTCCCCAACACTTGTCTCTTTTTCTCCTTAGAAGTTTCCGTCAGCAGCATAAAGAAGCGAACATTTCCCGGGACCAGAGTGTGCTGGTTGCCGTGGCAGCTAATCTCTGTCCATCACTGTGGAAACACACAATGGGACCCAGGACAGCTGGAGCTGTGTGTGTGTTCGGGGGGAGAGCTTGTCTCTATTTGTAAAGGATAATATCCGAGGGTCTCCTGGTGTCTGCTGGAAAAGAGTCGTGCGGAGCGCAATCTGTGTGTCGGAGTTGTCGAGGTGTGTGTGTGTGTGTGTGTGTGTGTGTTGTAACACAACTAATCTCTTGAACTACCACCTCATCATTTAACATGATACTAACACACATCAAAGCGCTGCTGCGGGCCACACACTCTCAACTGTGTGTGTATGTGTGGGATTATGCAATTACATTTCCCTCTCTTTTTCACTCATTCCAGCGTGATGTCATCACCTTAAGTCTTCCTTTCATGTCTTGTCTTTCTGCATGTCTGAAGGACGGTAACAGTAGCTGCGGCGTCTGCTTCACTCGTATCTGTGTGATGTGGAATGACTGCAAAAAATCATTTTCTTACTTAGAGTTTTTGTCTTGTTTTCCAGTAAAAACATTTAAGAATTCTTAAATCAAGATACATTTACTTGATAAGGTACATGAATTAAGATTAATGCCACTGAATCGATTAATCGCGATTAACATAAAACTAACATAAAAGTTTGTATGTATATATACATATATATATATATATATATATATATATATATATATATATATATATATATATATATATATACACACACAAATTATATATTTACAAACTTATGTTAGATGCTATTAATTGCTATTAATCGATTTGAAAGCGTTACTTAAGATATATATTTACAAAATGTTATGTTAGATGCAATTGATTGCGATTAATTGATTTGACAACGTTACTTAAAGCTGCTGTCCACAGTTTTTCCTCATTGTCGCCATCTCTGTTTGAAACATGTGATTGCAGTCATCTGCGGAACAGTTATCTGTACATGTGTTGTGCCTCGGCACAGCTCGTCAGCGCGGATGAATCTAATGCTTGCTGTCGGAAATCCGCCAGTTTCCTCTTATTATAAAACATTATTACAAGCTAACTGTCGGAAATCAAGACAAGATAATTAGATAGTTTTGAACACTGGCTGGTTATGTACTTGTTCAAAAGTTGATTTTGGATATTTTTAACCAAAAAAAGTTGCGGACTGCAGCTTTAAGATATATATGTACAAAATTTTCACAGATTTGACAGAACTAAAGAAATATATTCACAAACGTGTTAGATGTTATTAATTGTGATTAATCAATTTGACAGCACTAATTAAGATATCTATTTGCAAACTTATGCTAGATGCGATTGAGTGCGATTAATCGATTTGGCAGCACTACTTAGGATATATATTTACAAACTTTTATGTTAGATGTGATTAATCGTGATTAATCGATTTGACAGCACCACTGAATACATATTTACAAAGTTATGCTAAATGTGATTAATCGTGATTAATCGATTTGACAGCACTACTTAGGATATATATTTACAAACTTTTATGTTAGATGTGATTAATCGCAATTAATCGATTTGACAGCACCACTGAATATATATATTTACAAAGTTATGCTAAATGTGATTAATCGTGATTAATCGATTTGATAGCACTACTTAGGACATATATTTACAAACTTTTATTTTAGATGTGATTAATCGTGATTAATCGATTTGACAGCACTACTTAGGATATATATTTACAAACTTTTATGTTAGATGTGATTAATTGCAATTAATCCATTTGACAGCACCACTGAATATATATTTACAAAGTTATGCTAAATGTGATTAATCGTGATTAATCGATTTGACAGCACTACTTAGGACATATATTTACAAACTTTTATTTTAGATGTGATTAATCGTGATTAATCAATTTGACAGCACCACTGAATATATATTTACAAAGTTATGCTAAATGTGATTAATCGTGATTAATCGATTTGACAGCACTACTTAGGACATATATTTACAAACTTTTATTTTAGATGTGATTAATCGTGATTAATCGATTTGACAGCACTACTTAGGACATTTATTTACAAACTTTTATTTTAGATGTGATTAATCGTGATTAATCAATTTGACAGCACCACTGAATATATATTTACAAAGTTATGCTAAATGTGATTAATCGTGATTAATCGATTTGACAGCACTACTTAGGACATATATTTACAAACTTTTATTTTAGATGTGATTAATCGTGATTAATCGATTTGACAGCACTACTTAGGATATATATTTACAAACTTTTATGTTAGATGTGATTAATCGCAATTAATCGATTTGACAGCACCACTGAATATATATGTACAAAGTTATGCTAAACGTGATTAATCGTGATTAATCGATTTGACAGCACTACTTAGGACATATATTTACAAACTTTTATTTTAGATGTGATTAATCGTGATTAATCGATTTGACAGCACTACTTAGGATATATATTTACAAACTTTATGTTAGATGTGATTAATCGTAATTAATCGATTTGACAGCACCACTGAATATATATACAAAGTTATGCTAAATGTGATTAATCGTGATTAATCGATTTGACAGCACTACTTAGGATATATATTTACAAACTTTTATTTTAGATGTGATTAATCGTGATTAATCGATTTGACAGCACTACTTAGGATATATATTTACAAACTTTTATGTTAGATGTGATTAATCGCAATTAATCGATTTGACAGCACCACCGAAGATATATTTACAAAGTTATGCTAAATGTGATTAATCGTGATTAATCGATTTGACAGCACTACTTAGGATATATATTTACAAACTTTTATTTTAGATGTGATTAATCGCAATTAATTGATTTGGCAGCACTACTTAGGATATATATTTACAAACTTTTATGTTAGATGTGATTAATCGCAATTAATCGATTTGACAGCACCACTGAAGATATATTTACAAAGTTATGCCAAATGTGATTAATCGTGATTAATCGATTCGACACCACTACTTAGGATATATATTTACAAACTTTTATTTTAGATGTGATTAATCGTGATTAATCGATTTGACAGCACCACTTAGGATATATATTTACAAACTTTTATTTTAGATGTGATTAATCGTGATTAATCGATTTGGCAGCACTACTTAGGATATATATTTACAAACTTTTATGTTAGATGTGATTAATCGCAATTAATCGATTTGACAGCACCACTGAAGATATATTTACAAAGTTATGCTAAATGTGATTAATCGTGATTAATCGATTTGACAGCACTACTTAGGATATATATTTGCAAACTTTTATTTTAGATGTGATTAATCGCAATTAATTGATTTGACAGAACTACTTAGGATATATATTTGCAAACTTTTATTTTAGATGTGATTAATCGTGATTAATTGATTTGACAGCACTACTTTGGATATATATTTGCAAACTTTTATTTTAGATGTGATTAATCGCAATTAATTGATTTGGCAGCACTACTTAGGATTTATATTTACAAACTCTTATGCTAGATGCGATTAATCATGATTAATCGATTTGACAGCACTACTTAAGATATATATTTATAAACTTATGCTAGATGCAATTAATCGTGATTAATCAATTTGGCAGCACTACTTAAGATATATATTTATAAACTTATGCTAGATGCAATTAATCGTGATTAATCAATTTGGCAGCACTACTTAAGATATATATTTACAAACTTTTATGTTAGATGTGATTAATTGCAATTTATCAATTTGACAGCACTACTTAAGATATATATTTATAAATTTATGCTTGATGCAATTAATCGTGATTAATCGATTTGACAGCACTACTTAAGATATATATATATATATATATATATATATATATATATATATATATATATATATATTTACAAACTTTTTTAAAATATATATATTTCACAATTAAACAATTTGACATCATTACTTAAGATATATATTTACAAAATGTTATGCAATTAATCGACTTGACAGCGCTACTTAAGATATTAAATCTTGTTTTCTGAAAATTGTATTAAAATTAAGTGAGTTTATACTTAAAACAAGAACAAATATCTTCCAAGTGGGTACAAAAATATATAGAGAAAACAAGATTATTGTTATCTGACCCCACTATCAGATAATCATAAACTCACCTAATTCTTTAAACTTTTTTTTAGAAAACAAAACTCGATAACTTAAGTCATTTTGCTTCTCAAGTAAATGTATCTTAATTTAAGAACTTTTTTATATATTTGTACTGGAAAACATAAAAAATAAAACTGGGTAATATTTTTTTTTTTTCTCTTTTTTGCAGTGTACAGCCACATTTCATTGTGCTACACTGGATTTCTTAAAGGTATAGTGCATGAAATGATTTACTCACCCTCATGTCACAAAAGTTTGTTTAGCAGAATGTTCAGACTGATTTTTTCCATGTAATGAAAGTGGATGAGGACTGGGACTGTCAAGCTTCAAAAGAGCACTATGAATGTATCATAAAAGTTGAAGAATAGACCAAAATGAAAGTCATTTTTCCCTTCTTGAATAGTTCTCAAATCTCATTTGTGCATTAACATTTCGCATCACATTATGCCTTCTGAACACGTCAAATATCATGCACGAGTCGTGTGGACCACTTTTATGATGCTTTTTTAAAATAACATTTCTGAAGCATCATGTGACACTGAAGACTGGAGTAATGATGCTGAAAATTCAGCTTTGATCACAGAAATAAATTACACTTGACAGTATATTCATGTAGAAAACAGTCATTTAAAACTATAAAATATTTCAAAATTTTTACTGTATTTTTGATCAAATAAATGCAGCCTTGCTGAGCAGACTTTTGAATGTTTTGAATATACAACAACAGTCACATTCATATTAAACAAGTCACATTTCAAAAACACCTGATAAACTAGTTACTATTAAACTACCCTCATACTCAAACTAAAGTGAATCACATGGAAACTCTCAGTCAGTGTTACATTTCAGTGAATCACTATTAAACTACCGTCGTATTTCTAACTCTCTCTTACACAGAAGTGACTTTGCTAACGGATGGTTCACGTTATTTCATAAAGCGAATTACGAAACTACAATTTTCCTAAAGTTACTGTTCCACCTCATACGAGCCGCTGCCAGCATTCATCCCCTGCTTTCATTACTGCGCTTTAGAGTCTCACACGGGACGGAGTTTGAGCCCAAAACAGCCCTTGGGGTTTAAGCTGCACACCAGTGGACGATGACATCACTGTGCGGGCACACACACCTCAGGCTATATGTGTGTGTGTGTGTGTTTTCCGGCCATCTTGAGTTTCCTCAGCAGTGGAGCTCCAGGCCTCTGGCTGTCGTGTGTGTGTTTTACTCGGCTGTCGTGCGCTCATAGAGCTGGAACATGTTTCTAGAGTAGCTTTTAACAAGCAATCACGTTTACCAACCGACTCACACTGACTAATGCAATACAACACTGCACACCACATAAAACACACACACAGAGTTAGTGGGGAAAGTCACGCTAATGTCTGAGAGTGTGTGCAGTTTAAAGAGTTCAAATGTTTGGGGTCTGTGAGACTTCTTTTGATTGTTTTTGAAAGAAGTCTCTTCTGCTCAGCAAAGCTCCATTTATTTGATCAAAAATACAGTAAAAATTGTGAAATATTATTACAATTCAAAATAATTGTTTTTTATGTGAATATACGTTTATATCCAGTGATCAAAGCTGAATTTTCAGCATCATTACTCCAGTCTTCAGTGTCACATGATCCTTCAGAAATCATTCTAATATGATGATTTGATGCTCAAGAAACATTTATGATTATTATCAAAGTTGAAAACATTGTCAAAAATGTGACATTTTATTATTTTGAGACATTATAAATGTCTTTACTGTGAGCAATTTGATTCATCTATGCTATTTAAAAATGACTTTCTTTCAAAAAAATTAACACTGACCACAAACCTTTGTATGATAGTATAGTTTAAATGTGAGTCGAAGACTAGTTTGAATGTGGCGGTAGTTTGTGACTTGTTTGGATAGTGAGGGCAGCTTTAAGTAAAAAGTAAAGTTTTAAGCTTGAGATTCTGCTAGTTTAAGACTTAATCTACTTTAAATTTGACTAATTTAAGATTGACAGTTGTTTAAAAGTGACTAGTTCCTCTGCTGCCATTTGACTACTGAGTGAAATGGGACTGAAGTGTACTTTTAAGTGTACTTAAAGGGGTCCTATTCTGCTAAACAGAACTAAACAGAGCGTTACTGACTGACTGTGAAGAGAGGAGCTGCAACAATGGAGAATATGAGGAAAATAATGAACATTCAAGCAGGAAAACCTGCTCTAGCAGAGCCCAAAAACAACATCAAGTCTCTCTTTAAAATGTCAGTGCAGTTCAAATGTATTATTCTGACTGAAACTTTCCAACAGAGAGGAGAAAACTGAATTACACACTTCAGTTACTGAACCACTCACACAAACCAGCAGCCTCGAGATCTTATCTGACTCGACAGTACTTAACAGAACACTTAACTGAAACTGGACACTGAGAGAGTTAGAGTTAGTGAGAGAGAAAGAGTAGAGGGTAATGCCACGCTGGTGATGTCATCATCATCATCATCATCATCATCTGGTTTAAAACAATGGTCCGAGCGGAGGGAGGGAGGCGGGCGGGTGAAGGGAACGGCTCAGTCACTCTCACCTGAAGGTGTGTCTGACAGCTGAAACCAGAGACGCTTTTAAGGTTTCCGGTTACCGCGGTAACCAAGCAGAAAAATAGGGTGAGAGCTGGACTGCTTCCTTTCATCTCCTTAAACCAGACTGACTGATAAGAGATGTGCCGATGATGGATGTCGAATTCAGTCAAGAGCAGTGAAACAGTGTCAGTCAGAAATCAACTATTTTCACCATAGAGAGAATAACACAGTTATTGTTACTAATGTAACGGGATGTCATGCTGTCAACCAAAAAAAGAAAA
Source organism: Chanodichthys erythropterus (assembly GCF_024489055.1). Classification (NCBI taxonomy): domain Eukaryota; kingdom Metazoa; phylum Chordata; class Actinopteri; order Cypriniformes; family Xenocyprididae; genus Chanodichthys; species Chanodichthys erythropterus. The sequence goes on from NC_090237.1 coordinate 3,086,215, forward strand.
AAAAAAATGCAATTAAACAAAATAACAGTTTGAACAACATCCCTGTGGGTCAGTTTTAAATTTTTAATTGATCTTAAATGTGGGGACGGAAGAATGGGAATCACGATAGATGTTGCAGATGTTATCTCATCTTTTTGAACGAGTAGCTGGAAGTAGTAATGCAGAGACATTTCAAAATAAGAGTCCCAGTGTATTTCGGTGTCGTTCAAAAATGACCGATTTTGTTTTTCATTTCAATTACATGAATGTACTATATTTTAATTCTATAATGTTTTTTATTTAATATTTTGTATTTTTAGGGGATTTTACAGTACTAAATTGTATTTGCGCAGTAGTTATAATCCATTTATTCACTTTTTGAGCATATAGACCTGAAAATGAAATTTCCAACTTAAACTGTTATAAATTTTGAGTATTTTGGAGACTTAATTTTGGTCTTTTTTTTAAAGTTGACACTTGGAAAATTATTGCTGAAGTGAAAAAAGTAAAAAAAATGTTTATTATTATGAAAAATGCACAAAAATACTATTTTCAATTTTTATATGAAATATATATTTTCAAAAACATGTTTTACTCTAAAACTGCAAGAAAATCAAAGCAATAAATCTAAACAAGTTGTGTTCCAAATCTGAGGTTGATATCTCAAAAAATGAGCTTTCAGTAAGATTTTGTTTGGGCGCAGTACCAAAAGTTTTCACTAGGTGAAATTTGTTTCCCATTCATTTACAATGCACTCATTATTGACCACGAGGAGTACAAGTGTGAATATTTTTTGAGTGTGTATGTTCACATCACAAGTGCCAAAACCTTTACCATGTTTTGTACCAAATATTTAAAAACCACATTATCTGGTAAAGTAGTTTTTTATTTTACCAGATAAAGTAAAAAAAAAAATCAGTCAAAAATGACAGAAGAGCAGCAGAGGGAAAGGAAAGACTATGTACATTATTACCAATGCACTAATATATACTGTATATGCCAAAAAAAAAAAAAACTCAAACTTTACAATGCCATACCAGAGGAATCATCATTTCAACTTTCATGTGAATTTAGACGTTTGTGGAGACACTGTCACTGCGCGGATGAATTTAACACATGCTTGTGTGTGTGTGTGTGTGTGTGTGTGTGTGTGCCTGCATTTGCAGCTGTTTAGTTTGGCTTGGCTTCAGAGACATTAATACTATTGCATCTTTCCTTCAGATGAGTGGCAGGAGAGTCAGATTTCTGTAGCCCTACTTACACACACACACACACACACACACACACACACACACACACACACACACACACACACACACACTGCACACAGGTTTTCAGGCCATAATTCAGCCACTTTATGTTACATTTTAATGGATTTAGAGATCATAACATATCAATATCTTATATGAAATTTTGAAATATGAACATGTCAAAATGCAAAAAATTGTAATGGTCCCAAAATATAATTTCTTATTGTTTTCCTTGAAATTTGGGGTGAAATTTGGACATTTCTTGACTGTATACCTAATATATAAAATAGAGTTTAATGACCTTTTGAAATGTTCTGCTGAAACTCTGAGGTTATAAGAGAGAACTTGCACTGAATTCAACTGTTCTGAATGTGTATCTTTCTTCAGATTCACAGAGAGAAGCTCTTCTGAAAGCTAATAAGATGTCTGCACACACACAGCATTTACGGCGTCATATTTGCATCAGATGCGAAGGCTGTTCCAGAAGGTAGGCGGCATAATTATGTTGCCTTCTGAGATCCCTTATTTTGGCCAAATTTAAGGCAGTGTCACATGCATGCTTCACAGAAAAAAATTATTAAAATTTATAATGGCCAATAATTTGTTCAATGCTAAAAAACACATTTAAATGATAAAATAGTTTAATATAATTAAAAACAGGCCATTTTCTGTTTATTATTATGCTTATTAGAGTATTGCATAATTTCTTTATCAGCATGTAAATGCCAGACTCTATTGTAATCAATTATGCAGCCTATGTTGAGCGTTTCAAATCATTTGATTTTGCATACAGCAGGGCAGATCACTGGGATTTGAAACGGAGCCAGAGAGAGAGAGAGAGAGAGAGAGCAGGAGGTGATGCGAGGTAGTGACACAGGAGGTATGGAAGTAATTTGTGAGTGAATTGGCTGACTGATTTTTAAGCAGTTTCTAAAGGAGAAGCACTCCGTCACACACACACACACACACACACACACACACACACACACACACACACACACACACACACACACTCACACACACACACACACACACCACCGTCTCATTTGCTCTCGGAGAGAAAGAGTAAGAAAAACATGAGGTATATTATTATTTTACCAGTCAAAAGTTTGAATACATCTACTCTGTATTCTGGCTATTTTCCACGTGTTCCACAATAATAGTGCAGTAATGAAAACACTGAAATCAGACAGAAGTATGGGAATGATGTAGTGAGCAAAACATGTGACACAAATGAAAACACTCAATTTTGAGCTTCTTCTTTGTCTAGATTCCAGCTTTGCTCACTCTAATGTCTAATCAATTCAAATAAAATGAGTCAATAAAGCTTACGTTAAAAATGAATATGCCTGAGTTAACAAAGGTTTCTTTCAAACATGCGTACAGTACTACACACTATACATTGTATGTGCGTTTCATTGCCCAGAAAAATTACTCGGACCATCTCTCCGAGGAGACACAAGGAATTCTCTCCTCTGCCAGATTCCCAGAAAACACACACACACAGAGAGAAAGAGAGAGAGAGAGAGAGAGAGAGAGAGAGAGAGAGAAAGTGAGTCCCATTCCGGCTCTGCACAGCATTCCGATTTCTTATTTTATTCCAAATGTGAAAAGCAAACATCATCTGAGTGCAAATGTCACTTCTGAATCATTTCCTGAAATCCGTTCTTTATTATTCTGACTGTGTCGCAGACTAAAGGAATAACTCACCCTTAACCTGTATGAATTTATATATTCTGTGGAGCACGAAAGGAAAGGTTTAGCTGAATGTTCATGCTGCTGTTAAGCTCCAAAATTAACAAAGAAATGCACAAAGATTTGAGAGATTTTTTTATCTAAAACATGCTGTGAATTAAAAATCAAGCTTTGATAAATTATAATTATGACAAAAAACTGACATAAAAAAAATTAAATTATGACATATAAAGTCAATTATGACATAAGAAGTCATAAATATGACAAAAAGTTGAAATTATGACAAGACAGTTTTGACAAAGGGTCATTATAAGATAAGTCATAGTTATGACGAAATTATGACAACATGTCCAAACTGACAAGAAGTCATAATTATGATATAAAAGTCATATTTATGACAAGTCAAAATTATGAGATAAAAAGTAAATTATGATAAAAAGTAAATTGTGACAAATCGTAATAATGAGATAAAAAGAAAAAGAAATAGATAAGTCTATTATGACATAAGTCAACATTATGAGATAAAAGTCAAAATTATGAGATAAAAAGTCAATTATGACAAATATTAATGCTGCTGTCAAAATTATAATATGAAAAGTTGTAATTATGATGTAGAAAGTCAAAATTATGAGATAAAAAGCCGATTATGATGACAAAATTATGAGATAAAAGTAAAAATTATTAGACAAAAATTTAATTATGACATAAATTCTCATGCTGCTGTTCATGTCAAAATTATGATATAGAAAGTTGTAATTGTGATGTAGAAAGTCAAAAATATGAGATAAAAATTGAATTGACAAGTCAAAATTATGAGATAAAAGTCAAAGTTATGAGATAAGTTTATTATGAGATAGTCAATTATGACGTAAAAAAAATATGAGATAAAAATTTAATTAAGGCATAAATGTTCATGTAGCTGTTCCGGTCAAAATTATGATATAGAAAGTTGTAATTATGATGTTAAAAGTCAAAATTGAGATTATGAGATAGTCAATTAAGACATCAAAATTATGAGATAAAAAGTAAAAATTATTAGACAAAAATTAAATTATGACATAAATGCTCATGCTGCTGTTCATGTCAAAATTTTGATATAGAAAGTTGTAATTGTGATGTAGAAAGTCAAAATTATGAGATAAAAATTGAATTATGACAAGTCAAAATTATGAGATATGTCAAAGTTATGAGATAAGTTTATTATGAGATAGTCAATTATGACGTAAAAAAATATGAGATAAAAAGTAAACATTAATAGATAAAATGTCTATTATGACAAGTCAAAATTATGAGATAAAATTTTAATTATGGCATATATGTTCATGTAGCTGTTCATGTCAAAATTATAACATAGAAAGTTGTAATTATGATGTTAAAAGTCAAAATTGAAATTATGAGATAAAAAGTAAAAAAAAAATAGATAAAAAGTAAAAATGATTAGATACATTTTCATGCTGTTCATCTCAAAATTATAATATAGAAAGTCATAATTATGATGTAGAAAGTCAAAATTATGAGATAGACAATTATGAGATAAAAAGCCGATTATGATGACAAAATTCTGAGATAAAAGTAAAAATTATTAGACAAAAATTTAATTATGACATAAGTTCTCATGCTGCTGTTCATGTCAAAATTATGATATAGAAAGTTGTAATTGTGACGTAGAAAGTCAAAAATATGAGATAAAAATTGAATTGACAAGTCAAAATTATGAGATAAAAGTCAAAGTTATTAGATAAAAATTGAATTATGGGATAAAAGTCAAAATTATGAGATAAAAGTCAAAATTATGAGATACAAGTCAAAGTTATGAGATAAGTTTATTATGAGATAGTCAATTATGACGTAAAAAAATATGAGATAAAGATTTAATTAAGGCATAAATGTTCATGTAGCTGTTCATGTCAAAATTATGATATAGAAAGTTGTAATTATGATGCTAAAAGTCAAAATTGAGATTATGAGATAGTCAATTAAGACATCAAAATTATGAGATAAAAAGTAAAAATTATTAGACAAAAATTAAATTATGACATAAATGCTCATGCTGCTGTTCATGTCAAAATTATGATATAGAAAGTTGTAATTGTGATGTAGAAAGTCAAAATTATGAGATAAAAATTGAATTATGACAAGTCAAAATTATGAGATATGTCAAAGTTATGAGATAAGTTTATTATGAGATAGTCAATTATGATGTAAAAAATTATGAGATAAAAAGTAAACATTAATAGATAAAATGTCTATTATGACAAGTCAAAATTATCAGATAAAATTTTAATTATGGCATAAATGTTCATGCTGCTGTTAATGTCAAAATTATAACATAGAAAGTTGTAATTATGATGTTAAAAGTCAAAATTGAAATTATGAGATAAAAAGTAAAAAAAAAAATAGATAAAAAGTAAAAATGATTAGATACATTTTCATGCTGTTCATCTCAAAATTATAATATAGAAAGTCATAATTATGATGTAGAAAGTCAAAATTATGAGATAAAAATTCACTTATGGCATAAATGTTCATGTACTTGTTCATGTCAAAATTATAACATAGAAAGTTGTAATTATGATAACAATAACCCTAACAGTAAATTGTGACTTATCTGTGTTTTTTCTTTAAACAATACAGTTCTGTCCCAGCATGACCTATAGGCCTAGTCATGTGTGGTGTTTTTTCTGGTAAAGTATGGTAGAGCACTATTCTTCTGCACTACTTTTATTGTGCTTTTATGGAGTTTTTTGAGCTTAGCGGCTCCAGTTTCCATCCACTTTAATTGTATGAAAAATAACAGCGTGAATTTTTGAGTTCCACAGAAAAAAACAGTCATGCGGTTTTGGATCGGCATGACGGTGAGAAACTACACGCGGACAATACGCCCATAAACATAAACATCATAAAGCTGAACTGAAGGTATTGAAACAGTACAAACATATTCTGACAGCGCAGGAAATATTAAAGCTCGCAGACGGCCAAGAGTCCTGCACCGGAGGGGAAGGGCGGCCTTCGTTCTGTTCGTTTAGTCTGGAGGATCCTCAACATCGCTCCGGAGAGAATACTGAATTTCAAACGTGAAATACCTTGAGTGTGCGTTTGTGTGTGTAACGTCTCACACAGTCCAGCTTGCGCTTCCTGTAGGGAAAACCGTCAGCTTTAATGTCCTGAAACCTGGAGAGTTTATTTTCCCCAGGTGACTCTTTTTTCTGTCCTTCTATCCATTTGTTTCTGTACCTCTGTTCCAGAATGACTTTAACAGTCCAAGAGTTCAGAAGAATTATGTGTTTATGTGTTGTGTGTAGTTGTGTCGTTTCAACACGGCCCTAACAAACACGGATCAAACCGTGAGGGGACACACAGCCCATATTCACATAACACATATTTGGCAGGACACCACTGGGACTCTTTGTGTTATAGATTATGTTCAGAATGAAATATTGGTGTACTGCTGGAGGAAAAAAAAAAAAAAACTGTTTGAACCAGCCTAAGCCAAATATCAAGTGGCCCCCTCTAAAATGACTTTTTCATAAAACTAGCCAACCAGACCAGCTAACACCAGCGAACTACCCGTATAGATCTTAGACAGGTTAGACGCCATATTGAATTTTAACACAGAGAAAAACGAGGATAGATGGCATGCACTGTATAAAGGTCCTAGATCACGTCATTTTCAAAACTCGCAACCTTTAAAACTGCTTCATGGAGTTTTTGTCTACTGAAAGTTTTATCGTCAGCTGAACAGTTGATAAACTACAGTACAATCCACTGAACACACTGTATTCTGTCCCTCACAGCCTCGTTTTTATTCCTGTAAAGAAATTAAATATGGTGCCTCCTTGACTAAGGTCTATACTGACTAATGGTATATTGTTGTCACATGACCTCATTACATTCATATTTAATCATAAAATAGTTATCAAAATAATTGTAATTATCATAAAAGTTATCATTATATATATAGTACGTATATAAAATTAAGATTATGTATAAATTCTATAATATGTAATATTTTGTTATAAATTTTATCAATTTTACTTTGTATAAAATAAATCAAAATTTTATTTATATATATATATATATATATATATATATATATATAATTTTAATGGAATGAGATAAAATGACATAATTATGAGATAAAAATTAGAAAAATGAAACAAAGCCATAGTTATGACATGTAAAAGTAAAAATTTAGACAAAAATATATAATTATATACATAAAAAGTCAAAAATAATTAGATAAAAATGCATAATTGTGAAAATTCAAAATATGACAGTCAAACTTACGAGATAAAAAGTTAAAATTATGAGATAAAAGCCATAATTATGACAAAAAATTAAAAAATGAGTCATAAATGCACAATTTTGATATAAAAAGTGAAAAATAATTAGATAAAAATGCATAATTGTGAAAATTCAAAATATGACAGTCAAACTTATGAGATAAAAAGTTACAATTATGAGATAAAAGCCATAATTATGACATAAAAATTCAAAAATAATTTAGTTTAAATGCATAATTGTGACAAGTCAAAATATGACAGTCAAACTTACGAGATAAAAAGTTAAAATTATGAGATAAAAGCCATAATTATGACAAAAATTAAAAAATGAGTCATAAATGCATAATTATGACCCAAAAAGTCAAAAATAAGATAAAAATGCATAATTGTGAAGTCAAAATATGACAGTAAAACCTATGATATGAAGAGTAAAAAAAAAAAAAAATAAAAGCCATAATTATAAGACAAAAAGTCAAACTTATGAGATAAAAAGTCATAATTATGACAAAAAATACTTTTTTTGTCACAATTATGACTGTCATAATACTTAATTATCATAATTGTCATTATTATGACTTTTAATCTCATAATTTCAACTTTTTAATCGTATAATTTTGACTTGATATCTGATAATTTTGTTTTATGTCATCATTATGACTGTCTATATCATAATAATGATTTGCCGAAGCTTGATTTTTTCTTACAGTATGTGGCAGAAATGTTCTTCCACAGGTTCAGAACGTCATTCGTTAGTGAAACGCGGCATGTAAATGTTTTGATGTCACATCGAGCTGAGACAGGCGGCGGTGAATCATCTGCTCAGTGCTGCATGTGTGTTTTGGTGTGTGTTTGATATATTTAGTGTGCACATGACTGTTGTGTGTGTTGAGCGTGTGGTTTGGTCTCCATCACTTCTCCCCTGATACAGTTACAAGGTCAGACATTCTCCCTTCCCATCAGCCCCTCCTCCCCCCCCACGGGGCTAAATACCCCCTCCGTGCCCCGCGGAGGGGTAAAGAGAAGCCGCGGGAACTGTTAGCGTGTTACCAGGGGCAATGAGAGCGCAAACAGACATGAGAAGGTTTGGGTTTCTCTTGAGGGGCGCCGCATGACCCAAAATAACAAAATAAAACACTGAACACTGACCCTGGAGAGCCAAGCTGACCGCTCCAGTTTACACAACTCTCCAGAGTCCAGACCCACAAGTTTTGCTCTGGTTCACGGTGACATAGTGTTTTCTTTTCTTTAAGGTGATGAGAAATTAAAGAGTACCTATTCTGCTCTTTTCCATGTTCATCTTTCTTTAGTGTGTAATGTTGCTGTTTGAGCATGAAAAAGGTTCCTCCCTTATTCTCTGTATCAGTGTCTATCAGTTTATTATAGACAGATGAGATTATATGGACAGCAAATGCTGCTTCAGACTCCCAAAATGGCTCAGATCTTACTGTATTCCAATAACTGATTTCTATTTATTTCCCAGGAAAAACACCTGAGCCATAGTTGAAGCTTGAACGCAACAGAGCTTTGACAGAGAAACCTCTGAGCGATACAATCCAGATCTGAAGAAGTGTGTCAATGCACAGATCTGTTTGTGTTTCCCAGATACAGACTCATCTTTACTCTTCCTCTGGAGTGTCCGGATCGTCCCTGGCAGAGGCTTCAAAGCCAACACTAATGCTATTACTAGCTCAGTAATGTGTGCGTCTCAAAGTTAAAGCGCTGGAGTTAAGATATCGAGACCATGCAGAGCGAAACGTCTCAGTTATGCTCGGCGGCGTCTCAAGTTAACCGTCCGAGTTTAACGTGTGTTCCCAAGGGAAAGGTCGAGTCTTAAGCACGTCTATTAATACACGCATTTAAAGACGGTCACACATGCACAATGATGAAACCCAGAACGAGGACAGCTGCTAGCTTTAGCTGTTGATCTTAGATCGATATCATGAAAAACAGCAAATGCTGCACGAGTGTTTTCAATCTCTTGTTGACTTTCTTTTTCAATTTCTGACAAAGACAGGACACTTTTTAACAACAAAATATAGAGTAAATGAGATGTTTTAAGTGTGTAATTAATCATTTATCTTGTATTCTGTCATTCTTGTGATTTCGCAGAGGATGATGGGAAATGTAGTTTCTGTCTCTTTATAAACCATTATCATTATGACTACCCTTCATCAACAATGCACAAATTCAATAAAACTAATTCAATCAATATTCACAATTAAAACTGAATGAGCAATTATCTTCCAGCACGATACATTTTTCACACATCCCAATTTAGATAGAAATTATTAGAAATAAAGTATGTCAGAAGAATGATGTAAGTATTCATTGCATTGTATTTTCTTAATGCACATTCATGAACAATTCATCCTGTCATTCCAAATATAAAAAATTATTTGTCTTCATAATCGTTTATCAAAATGTGCACTGTTGTTCAAAAGTTGTTTATGAAAGAAGTCAGCTCTGCTCACCAAGGCTGCATTTTTTTAACAAAACTACAGAATACCCTAGCAACCACATTTAGTACCCTAGCAACCACATAGCAACACCCTAGTAACCACCCAGAAAACCCTAGCAACTGAATAATGACATCCTAGCAACCGCATAGCAACACCCTAGTAACCACCCAGAAAACCCTAGCAACTGAATAATGACATCCTAGCAACCGCATAGCAACACCCTAGTAACCACCCAGAAAACCCTAGCAACTGAATAATGACATCCTAGCAACCACATATCAACACCCTAGTAACCACCCAGAAAACCCTAGCAACTGAATAAGAATACCCTAACAACCACATAGCAACATCCTGGCAACCAACCGAGTACCCTACAACTAAATAGCAACACCCTAGCAATCTCCTAGTAGCCACCAGAATACCCTAGCAGTGGCATAACAATACCCTAGCAACCACATTGAGTACCCTAGCAACTGCATAGTAACACCATAGCAACCGCTAGCAAACACCCTAGCAATGACCCAGAAAACTCTAACAACCACATAGCAACACCCTGGCAACCACCCCAAGTACCCTAGCAACTGAATAATGAAATACTAGCAACCACCCATAATACTATAGCAACTGCATAGCAACACCCTGCAACCACATATTAACACCCTGGCAACCACCCCAAGTACCCTAGCAAATAAATAGCAACACCATAGCAAACTACTAGTAACCACAAGAATACCCTAGCAACAGCACTGAGTACCCTGGCAACAGCATAGCAACACCCTAGCAACCACCCAGAATACCCTTGCAACTGAATAATGACATACTAGCAACCACCCAGAATACCCTAGCAACCACATAGCAACACCCTAGCAACACCCTGGCAACCACCCAAAGTACCCTAGCAACTAAATAGCAACACCATAGCAAACTACTAGTAACCACCAGAATACCCTAGCAACAGCGTTGAGTACCCTGGCAACAGCATAACAACACCCTAGCAACCACCCAGAAACCCTAGCAACTGAATAACAGCAGCCTTGCAACCACCCAGAATACCCTAGCAACCACATAGCAACACCCTAGAAACCACCCCAAGTACCCTATCAACTGAATAGCAACACCCTAGCAACCTCCTAGTAACCACCAGAATACCCTAGCAACTGCCCTGGGTACCCTAGCAACAGAATAGCAACCTCTTAGTAACCACCAGAATACCCTAGCAACTGCATAGCAACACCATGGCAACCTCATTGCAACCATCCCGAGTATCTGTTATTCTGATGAATTGTATGGCCTTCAAAATCTTCAAACTTCAAGCTTTTAAAACTTCTTCAAACTTTCTGATCAGGCTTTCTCAAGCCAACATCAAAGTTTGTCAACAAACTTTTTTTATGTAGTTTATTCCTGTGATCAAAGCTGAATTTTCAGCATCATTACTCCAGTCTTCAGTGTCACATGATCCTTCAGAAATCATTCTGATATGATGCATTTCAACAGGACACTACAAATGGCTGTGCCCTATTTAGGGGTAAATGGGGTGATTTCGGACACAGTCCCTTGTTTATCCATTCCACTGCATTGCTTTTCCATTGTTTTTCTATGTAAACATGCACTATATGGACGCGTTTGACCATTGTACTCGTGTCTCGCACAATTCAAAAACTGCAGGTCAGTAGAGCAAAAAAAAAGGTCAAGTTAACTTCTTTTAATTTAAGTGCCGCGTTTTTTTCTCACGACACTGTGTCGCTGCAAAAGATGCGAGACGCGAACGCATCAGTTAAAGACGTCCGTCTAGCACTTGTATGCATTGAAAAACAATAGCAACAAAGTAAAAAATAGAATGGAAAACGTGTGTGTGTGTGTGTGTGTGTGTGTCTGGGTAATGATGTGTCTGAAGGGTTAAATTCCTGCGGCGTCTCGCGGGCCTGCCTTGATAGTCCTGTTTAATGTAAACACTGAAAGAACACACGGACGACAGCATGATTAATGAAGGGGGGAGGGAGAAGGAAAAATGTGATGTGTAACAGAGAGGGAGGAGAGGAAAAGAGCAAGCGATGATATGCAGTGAATTACAGCGTGTGTGTGAGTTTATTTAAACATTAAGGTCTATAAGACACACACAGCTCTGATCTCAGTCAGATATGATAAACACACGGCTGATCTCTTCCACTGAAACACACACCAGCATCCATCACTCACACACCGACACAGAGAACTGGCCGCTGTCGCTTCTCGTGTTTAGCCTGGCTGAGATTCGGACACATCCGTCTGCTTTGATTGAACCAAACATGTTTAAATGCTGAGAAAATATAACCAATATGTGGGCAGGTAAAAGCAGAGGGAAAATGAGCGTTCGGAGGAACTTTACGAGGAGTTTTGTGGAGGCATTTATTGTTTGTTACAGAAATATGAAACAAGCTGTAAACACTCATTATGAGGGAGACTATACAAACTAACAAAGAGCGACTGTTCTCCGCTCTTCACGTCTGGCTACAGACAACAATCTGGACCAGCTTTGTAAAATGAAACAAATCACATTTACATTAATGCACTTACAGTGGAAGTCTATGGGGATTTGAAAGCAGAAAGGTGAAGTACTTGTATTGATTCTTCCCCACAAAAAAGTAAGCGTCTAAATCGGTTGGACTACTTTTCTTGGTGGATGAACTCCTGATTTTGCATTACTGACATCATTGCTCCAGGTTTTACAGCTTAACATGCTTTTTTATTTTATTTTAAGGTGTAAAATGTTGATGTTTTGAAGATGTACTCTGAAAACAGTGTATTTTAACGTTTATCCTGGTCTTGCGCCATAGACTTCCATTGTAGGTGTGTTAATGTAAACACAATATTTGCATATCAACGACAAGCTGGCACATTGTAAAAAAATATTTTCATGACAACTTCACACCTTTTTTCTTTTGTCAAATCAACTTAGATAATGTGGTTCAGATGAGTTTCTATTTATTAAAACAATCTCCTTCATTGTATTAAAGGTGCACTATGTAATATTTTCTGTCCGCTAGAGGTCTATTCAAAACAAAGGCGTAGCTGTTACAGATCCCTTGTTTCCCTGGACTCCATTTCCCAGTATCCTCCTGTTCTCCACACCTGCACTCACTTCCCTCGTCAGCTCCTCATCGTCACTCATCACCTGCACCTGGACTCTATTGTCAGCACTCCCCATATATTGCACTCACTCCCTTCACTCCTCGTCCGTTCTCTGTTGTGTTAACGTTATGTTTGGTGTTTCCTTGCCTTTGTTTGATTAAAGCTCTACGTTATTGTGGAAATCCGTATCTGCCTCATCTCTGCACCAGCATACCGTAACAGAAGAACGGACCAAAAACTTTGGATTTCCACAGAATGGAGACTTTCACCAGCTCCCTGGCTCCTGCTCCTCCAAGGCCTCTCTCCCATCTGGCAACTGGCGATCGGCTCATCGGGCTTCTTCAGGTGGGTCGTTCGCTGGAAAGGTATGTGGAGGAGTTCGTTGAGCTTGCTTTCTTGTCTGACTGGCCTGAAGCATGTTTAATCTCCCTGTTTCTGGATGGACTGGACGACAACACTATCCGTTTTGATGAACCTGATTATCGTTTCTCCTTAAGCGAAACAATCAATTTTATTTTGTGGTTAAATGGCTCCAAATTCTTCGTGGATGAGGTTCAGGATAAGTGTATGTCTCCAGTCCATCCAGAAACACGGCTGGCCGGGCCAGTCAGTCAACCTCCGTCTTCCTCCGCATACCCCTCCAGCGAACTCCCTGCCTGCCCCAGGCTGGACCCATATTCCGCTACTGGGCCCAGTAAGCGGAGGAGGAGGAAGAAAGCGGCTCCAGTGTCTCCAGAGCCCGCTCCAGTGTCTCCAGAGCCCGCTCCAGTGTCTCCAGAGCCCGCTCCAGTATCTCCAGAGCCCGCTCCAGTGTCTCCAGAGCCCGCTCCAGTGTCTCCAGAGCCCGCTCCAGTGTCTCCAGAGCCCGCTCCAGTGTCTCCAGAGCCCGCTCCAGTGTCTCCAGAGCCCGCTCCAGTGTCTCCAGAGCCCGCTCCAGTGTCTCCAGAGCCCGCTCCAGTGTCTCCAGAGCCCGCTCCAGTGTCTCCAGAGCCCGCTCCAGTGTCTCCAGAGCCCGCTCCAGTGTCTCCAGAGCCCGCTCCAGTGTCTCCAGAGCCCGCTCCAGTGTCTCCAGAGCCCGCTCCAGTGTCTCCAGAGCCCGCTCCAGTGTCTCCAGAGCCCGCTCCAGTGTCTCCAGTATCTCCAGAGCCCGCTCCAGTATCTCCAGAGCCCGCTCCAGTATCTCCAGAGCCAGCTCCAGTATCTCCAGAGCCAGCTCCAGTATCTCCAGAGCCAGCTCCAGTATCTCCAGAGCCAGCTCCAGTCCCCACAGAGCCAGCTCCAGTGCCTGTGGGGATTTTAATTGTATTTGAGGGGATGAAATGGCCCTCAACCCCAGTCTCCTCCGAGCCAAGTTCTCCAGTCTCCTCCGAGCCAAGTTCTCCAGTCTCCTCCGAGCCAAGTTCTCCAGTCTCCTCCGAGCCAAGTTCTCCAGTCTCCTCCGAGCCAAGTTCTCCAGTCTCCTCCGCCGAGCAAAGTTCTCCAGTCTCCTCCGCCGAGCAAAGTTCTCCAGTCTCCTCCGCCGAGCAAAGTTCTCCAGTCTCCTCCGCCGAGCAAAGTTCTCCAGTCTCCTCCGCCGAGCAAAGTTCTCCAGTCTCCGCCGCCGAGCAAAGTTCTCCAGTCTCCGCCGCCGAGCAAAGTTCTCCAGTCTCCGCCGCCGAGCAAAGTTCTCCAGTCTCCGCCGCCGAGCAAAGTTCTCCAGTCTCCGCCGCCGAGCAAAGTTCTCCAGTCTCCGCCGCCGAGCAAAGTTCTCCAGTCTCCGACGCCTACGAGCCCTCAGCTCCAGCCGCCGCCGCCAAGCCCTCAGCTCCAGCCGCCGCCGCCGAGCCAACGGCTCCTATGAACTGTGTTTTTGAACCCTCCAGCCCAAAGACTGTTTTCCCTCCCTGCCTCCCTCTCCCACCTCCATCCAGTTATGTTTGCACTGAACCTTCACCTCTAGCCCCCTCGCCCAGATCTCCACCTCGGACCTCTGGGCGATTACCTTCACCCCGGCTCCAACCTCCCTCTGCTCCACCGTTGTCCAGCAGTCCACCAGTGTCACCAGCCTCCATCCTGCCCCCGTTCACACCTTGTTCCTTCGTCGGCTTGCCCTCACTTCTGGACTGCACTCCTCCGTCTTCACTCTGTCACTCCGTCCCTCAGCTCCAGTTGGCCTCCTCACTCTCCCCAGTGTTCACTTTGTTGTATGTCGTCTGTCTTACACTGCGGCCTTCTGGAGCACCGGCTGCGCTTCGGTCGGCGGAGCCGCTGGTTCCGCCATCTCCCGCCGGTCCTTCAGCGCCGCCTGGGCACTACGGCATCAAGCCTTCGGTCCCTGACCCGCCATGGCGGCCTGCTGCACCTGACCCGCCATGTCTGCCCGCTGCACCTGACCCGCCATGTCTTCCCGCTGCATGTCTGCCCGCTGCACCTGACCCGCCATGGCTGCCCGCTGCACCTGACCCGCCATGGCTGCCTTCAGCCCCTGACCCGCCATGGCTGCCTTCAGCCCCTGACCCCCCATGGCTGCCCACGGCTCCTGACCCCCCATGGCTGCCCACGGCTCCTGACCCCCCATGGCTGCCCACGGCTCCTGACCCCCCATGGCTGCCCACGGCTCCTGACCCCCCATGGCTGCCCACGGCTCCTGACCCGCCATGGTTTTTGGACCTGCCCTGGAGACCTCCACTCCAGTTTACTCCTCCCCCTGCTCCGGTTTGAGGTCTCCAGGGCGCCCGCCCCCCTCCCGGTTGTTACATCTACGGCGCGAGGACGCGCCTACCGGGAGGGGGAGGTACTGTTACAGATCCCTTGTTTCCCTGGACTCCATTTCCCAGTATCCTCCTGTTCTCCACACCTGCACTCACTTCCCTCGTCAGCTCCTCATCGTCACTCATCACCTGCACCTGGACTCTATTGTCAGCACTCCCCATATATTGCACTCACTCCCTTCACTCCTCGTCCGTTCTCTGTTGTGTTAACGTTATGTTTGGTGTTTCCTTGCCTTTGTTTGATTAAAGCTCTACGTTATTGTGGAAATCCGTATCTGCCTCATCTCTGCACCAGCATACCGTAACAGTAGCTTGATGACACCAAGTTTGAGAACAGAATCTTGGGACATGTGGTCTCGTTCCAGCAGAACGAGGCCGCTGGAGCGATTGAGCAACACACGCCTCACGAGCAGCAGGACTTTTATTATGATACAGTCGCCGGGGCCGCTTCCACTTTTCCGGTCATGAGTATGAGGTAACGCAGCTCTGTTTATCATATTAGATACATTTGAGAGTGTTGAAAATGATGTTATAACGTTACTCTGTGCGTTCGCTCGGCGGCTGCTGTGAGACACTGTTACACACTGCAGTAAGATAGATCCATTTTACAATATCATATTAAATGCTGGATGATTGTGTTGATAAATGGCATGCAATTAATTTTAAAACATATTGTATAATGGAGAAAATGCTGTATTACCGTTACTAAAAATAAAGCTGCATCTGATTATGCTATGTTAGCTACTTCACAAAATAGTGTTTATCTCTGAGGCATGGTAAAGCATGAGACTCGCAAAAAATCAAGAAAATGAGATTTAAACAATAAGACTGAATGTGTTGAGCTATATAACAATAATTCGTTTTCTGTCTATAAATATATCAACACAGTTAATCAAAACATGTAATATATTAAAGCGTCTTTGGTGTTTCCATGATTTCTACAAAATAAACCGGAAATCGAGGGTAACGCGGGTATGACGCCATTGACAGGCGACTCCTCACACGTCCCGGAGCCTTGGGTAAAATACCAATTTCTCACGATTTACAAATAGTTGGAAACATTTGGGATATTGTAAGTACTCAAGTGAACAAAATATATAACACTGGATATTTTACTGCAAAATTATTACATATTGCACCTTTAACTCAAATATTTAATTTCAATGAACTCAAATTTTAAGGCAACCACTTAACTTACTTATATTTTTTTTTTTACAGTGGCACTTTCCTTTAATAAAATTTTAGTTTTTTATTAAAATTAGTCTTGATTTACACCCTTGATTATGATCTTGTTTTGGTTGTAGCATTTTTTGATTTTGTCTCATTAATATAAGTATTATTAATATTTATTAATATTTTGAATTAGTTTAATTTTTATATTAGTTTTATTTATATTAATTTGATTTTATTTTTATTTTTAATTTTTTTTGTAATTGTTTTCCTATTTCTTTTTAGATTTAATTTTTTATTTCTATTTTAGTATTTAACGTATTTCATTTAGTTGGCATGTCATCATTTCTAATTTTCTCTTGCGTTTTTTAGTTTAAGTTTTTCATCTACTATTTATAATTTATTGTTACGCTTTATTTCAATTGATGAAAACTACTTTTAATTTCAGTTAACACTGGTTAATCAGTATGATCAGTATGTGTAGGCCTGGTTTCACAAACAGGGCTTAGATTAAGCCAGGATTAGGCCATAGTTCAATTAAGACATTTAAAGGCACAATATGTAAGTTTTCGCCACTAGAGGTCACCTATTCAAAACAAAGGCATAGCTTGATGATGCCGAAATTTAGCGCAGACTCATGGGAGTTGTCATCTTCAATTCACAGCCGGTGGAAAAGAATCCGATGGGACTCGGTAGTATGTAGTATGAAGCAGAGCAGGATGAGTGCTGTGAAGCTGAACGCGGCCGCTAGAGCGATTGATAATGAGAGACCAGCGTGACATGTCTCGACAGCAGTGGGACTTTTATTATGACACAGTCGCTGCTTCTGCTTCTTCCTGTCGAGTGTATGTGGGGTAAAGCAGCACTGTTTATCATATTAGATACATTTGACAGTGTTGAAAATGATGTTATAACGTTACTCTGTGCATTCGCTCTGCGATATTAGGCATGGTAAAACATGATACGGTAAATCAAGAAAACGAGATTTAAACAATAAGACAAAATGTGTTTAGTTAAATAACAATGATTAGTTTTCAGTTGATGAATGTATCCAAACAATAATTGTTCCCTTGACTAATAAAACACATAATATACTAAAGTGTCTTTGGTGTTTCCATGGTTTCTACAAAATAAAACTGAATGATGTCATTGATAGGCACGGATACGATCCGTGAGCTGGTTTAAAATTGCTTATTCTCTGGATTTAAACATTCTTGGAAACAACTGGAATAATGTAAGCACACAAGACAACAAATATATAACACTGTTCTAGTGGATATTTTAATCCAAAACTCTTACATATTGTGCCTTTAAATAGCTTTCATAAATGTGCCTTAGAAGAAAAACATTGTGCATCTTAAGACAAAACGAGATCTCAGTGTAAGCTTGTTTCAGTTAAAACAGCTCAAACATGCTTTTTTTTAGTCTGAGACTAGGCTTAACCCTTGTCTGTGAAACCGAGGGGAAGTGAAAATTGCCAGCTAAACTGATGTGCTCTGCCATTTAATGCAACAGCGCCACCTGCTGCTACTCTAATGAGCCTATCTGTCCAGTCCAACAACAGTTTCCATTGTTTGGGAGCACCACTTCATTGCTTTTTTTCTCCTGATATATTTTCCATCAGATTAGAATTGCCTTAAACTGTCATTGTTACTTGTATTTTAGTGAGTTGAATACATATTTACAACATTCGTCTTTAATTTTGAATGCTTTATATATTAGGTCATTGTGTTCTAACAAAAAAAGTACCAAAAACTACTCTGGTAATGCCATCTTTTGTTTTAGACATGATTTAACGGCAATTCCATGTTTTTTTGGCCATGTACAGTACCACGGTAGTACTGAAGCATTCCTGGAAGTGTCTTACAATGTAAGTAAATAAGTCATGAATCTGGATATAATTGTATATATGTATATATAAATACATATATAGGTGTATACAGTAATTTTTTCGGAGGGTATTTTGTCTTGACCATTATTAGCTGCATGTTTTCTTAATGAGTTCACTTAATAGCGAGTCTTGTTCCTGGAAACAGATTTCTAAAGTGGGCTGAGGTTGTTAGTTGACTGTAGATTAGCTGTGGTTGCGGTCATGTAGTGTGTGTGTGTGTGTGTGTGTGTGTGTGTGTGTGTGTTTTGGAGTGTGTTCAGTACTCCTGCGGCCACTAACTCACAGGAACTGTAACGTACAGCACTAACATGGCTGACATTTCCCCCTCTCCGGTAAAAACTCCCAGCCTGTCAGCCAACTCCTCTGCCGCGCTTGTCCAGATCCATGGAATGTGTGGTGTTGAAAGTGTGTGTGTGTGTGTGTGTGTTTTCCCTGGTGGGGTGATTGTGCTTTATTTTACGTCCATTTGGCTCTTTCCTGGAGTCTAATTCCTGTGCGCTCAGACTGGAGGTTATGAGCCCTGCAGCTGTGCAGAAACACACACACACACACACACACACACACACACTGTTCAACATCTTCGCATTATTATGGAGGGCTTGTCTGAGGTCAAATACGACTGTTATATTGGGAATTACTGCCTCTCAACACACACACACACACACACACACACACACACACACACACACACACACACACACACACACACACACACACACGCACACACACACACACACACACAGAGTTTCCAGCGTGCTGCAGCTGTTCTTTGGGTTTGTGTGTCTCTGAGGTATTTTCCCATATTACAATAAGCCCATTAATGCAGCTTTCCCTCCATCTCTCCGTCTCACTCTCTCCTTCGTTGCTCTCTCTCTTTCATCAGTGCTGTTTTTATTTCTCTCTCGCAGGGACAGAGTCGACGCGGCTCTACTGGCGGGACTGTAGCGTATTACAGTACTGTCAAAGCATCTGAGGACTCAAGGGCTGTTTGAGGGGTTGTGAAGTTCGGATTGAGATCCTGACAGCATGTTTAAGCAGAATTCTTGTTCTTCTCTACTGCTGACTTGTCTTAGTCTGCTATGATTGACAGGCAAGAGACTGATATAATAAACTGATATAATATTGAAATAAAACGATCAGGAGCTTCTTTGTTTACTTATTTCAGACTAATTTCTCAGGATGATAGATAGAACGAAAGATAGATAGAATGAAAGATAGATAGAATGATAGAACGAAAGATATATAGAATGATAGAACGAAAGATGGATAGAGATAGATAGAACGATAGAACGAAAGATATATTGAATGATAGAACGAAAGATGGTTAGATAGATAGATAGATAGATAGTACGAAAGATAGATATATAGAATGATAGAACGAAAGATATAATGAAAGATAGAACGAAAGATAGATATATAGAATGACAGATAGATAGAACGATAGAACGATAGATAGATAGATAGATAGATAGATAGATAGAACGAAAGATAGAATGATAGATAGAACGAAAGATACATATATAGAATGATAGATAGATAGAACAATAGATAGATAGATAGATGGATAGATAGTAGAACAAAAGAGAGACTGATAGAATGAAAGATCAATAGAATGATAGAACGACAGAACAAAAGATGGATAGATAGATAGATAGATAGATAGATAGAATGTTAGAATGATAGATAGATAGATAGATAGATAGAATGTTAGAATGATAGATAGAACGAAAGATAGATAGATAGATAGATAGATAGATAGATAGATAGATAGATAGATAGATAGATAGAACGAAAGATAGATAGATAGATAGATAGATAGATAGATAGATAGATAGATAGATAGTACGAAAGATAGATATATAGAATGATAGATAGATAGATAGATAGATAGAACGAAAGATAGATAGATAGATAGATAGATAGATAGATAGATAGATAGATAGATAGATAGATAGATAGTACGAAAGATAGATATATAGAATGATAGATAGATAGATAGATAGATAGATAGAAAGAACGAACGATAGAATGAAAGATAGATATATAGAATGATAGATAGAACGAAAGATAGATAGAACAAAAGATAGATAGATAGATAGATAGATAGATAGATAGATAGATAGATAGATAGATAGATAGATAGATAGATAGATAGATAGATAGATAGATAGATAGATAGATAGATGTTAATCACGCATAAATCAATAAAAAGAGAAAAAAGCGTATTTTTTCTTTCTTTTGTTGGACTGAATCTAGTACGCGCTTTTACACACGTACGCGCTTGGCATTCACGACACTCGTTACGTAACGATATGGCCGTAGTTGCCACGGAGACCGCGCCAGCTTCACCGCTAATGCGCCACAACATTCCCTCATCTGCTCCTGCACATCCACCCGACAAATGACATGGATCCGCTGTCGAAGATGCGTTTAAAACCCAACACAAAGCGTGTTCTTCACAACCTTCTGCGCTCCGCCTAACAAGCTCGTTATTTTATTTTGCAGCAGTAAATTCACTTCATGAGAGAGATAGAGTGGTTAGCGTAGCCTAGCGTGCTAATCCTTCAGCAGAACTGTCCAAACTGTCAGAATCTGACTTCAGTAAACCGTAAGACGCTCTTCTCCCTTTATCTATTATCCAAATGATATTCTTCAGGATTTATATTTGTGTATTTGTGCATATTACAAATAATAAGTGCGCATTTGCTTGTCGTGTTTGTGTGACAGCAGTACATATATTAAACTGAATTCATCTTGACTCCAGATGTCACGTGTTTGTTAATAAAAAAGTTACTCCAAATGCATTCATACGCCATGTGGCTAAAGAAGTTTGCTTTAAATATTAATGTTTATTTTTAAGACCCATTGTGACATTTTATGCTGTAAATAAAATCAAAGTAGGAGTCAAGTATCACAGTGTCTCAGTCATATATGCATTATTTGTTCTCTGTTTTTATGCTTTCATAAACAGCACTGCTTTATTACATAGATGTTAATTGGGAGAAAATATGATGGCTGACTGTATGATTTCTTCAGTAACTGTTTTGTTTTTCTGTTGCTAATGCATGGGATGTTTAACCAGGTGAAAGATGCCGTCTGGGACAGATGACCCTCGTAAACTCTTCATCCTGACCACGGCGGCAAACTACTTCTCTTTGGACGCACCGGCGTCTCTCTCCTCCTGCCTTCCTCTCGATAACTTCCTAGATGATGGGAATGAGTTTCTGCTCGCCGTCACCAGACACGCAGATGAGCTGCACTTCTCCAACAAGGTGCAACACCACTCAAATAATCTTGATTTTTCATTTAAGTCAAAAGCATTTACCAAATGACTTGATGTAACTGCATTTCTTGATTCTCTCCATTTGCTCTGAAATTGCTTGAAAGGATGATTTTTTCCCCACCTAATCAGAATAATTTCATTAAAAAAACATTTAATTTAATCAAGAGGATTCATTACATTTAAAACATCAAGGCATAATTATGGTTGAACACAAGAAAGAAAAATATTTAAGCATTTCATTATATATGCCCCAATATATCAATACACAATATTTTTTTACATACATTTTTTTAATTAATGGGTAAATCAAATTAAAAATGTATTTTTAAGGTACACTTCAGGTTTCAATGGTGTAAGTAGGGTCATATGATTTCTGTGATGCACAAAACATGGACGAAATTGCAGAGTCCAGTTTAAAAAAAAGGAATTTACTGTATAACGTGGAATGGCACAGAATTTGTCAGATTTTTGATGAATAAACAAAAAAAAGGTCAGTACACTTAAATCAGATCGCAGTATAGAATAGTGTCTGTGAATATTAATCAGCAAAATGACTATTTAAATGTGAATCCTGAATATTAAACAGTAAAATTACTATTTAAACGTGAATCCTGAATATTAAACCGCAAAATGACTAAAATGTGAATCCTGAATATTAAAGGAACACTCCACTTTTTTTGAAAATAGGCTCATTTTCCAACTCCCCTAGAGTTAAACAGTTGAGTTTTACCGTTTTCGAATCCATTCAGCCGATCTCCGGTTCTGGCGGTACCACTTTTAGCATAGCTTAGCATAGTTCATTGAATCTGATTAGACCGTTAGCATCGCGTTTAAAAATGACCAAAGAGTTTTGATATTTTTCCTATTTAAAACTTGACTCTTCTGTAGTTAAATCGTGTACTAAGACCGACGTAAAAATAAAAAGTTGTGATTTTCTAGGCTGATATGGCTAGGAACTATACTCTCATTCCGGCGTAATAATCAAGGAACTTTGCTTTTCACATATGTCTCCATGGTTGCAGGGCACGTTCCCTGTGCAAGCAGGGGCTCACGGGCGCTGCGTAATATCATTGCACTGCTGCAGCCATGGAACGGCAGCAAAGTTCCTTGATTATTACGCCTGAATGAGAGTATAGTTCCTAGCCATATCAGCCTAGAAAATCACAACTTTTCATTTTCCGTCGGTCTTAGTACACGATTTAACTACAGAAGAGTCAAGTTTTAAATAGGAAAAATATCAAAACTCTTTGGTCATTTTTAAGCGCGATGCTAACGGTCTAATCAGATTCAATGAACTATGTTAAGCTATGCTAAAAGTGGTACCGCCAGACCCAGAGATCGGCTGAATGGATTCGAAAACGGTAAAACTCAACTGTTTAACTCTAGGGGAGTTGGAAAATGAGCCTATTTTCAAAAAAAGTGGAGTGTTTCTTTAAACCGCAAAATGACTATTTAAACGTGAATCCTGAATATTAAACCACTAAATGACTATTTAAACGTGAATCCTGAATATTAAACCGCAAAATGACTATTTAAACATGAATCCTGAATATTAATCAGCAAAATGACTATTTAAACGTGAATCCTGAATATTAAACCACAAAATGACTATTGAAACATGAATCCTTAATATTAAACAGAAAATTACTATTTATATGTGAATCCTGAATATTAATCAGCAAAATTACTATTTAAACGTGAATCCTGAATATTAATCTGCAAAATGACTATTTAAACGTGAATCCTGAATATTAATCGGCAAAATGACTATTTAAACGTGAATCCTGAATATTAATCGGCAAAATGACTATTTAAATGTGAATCCTAAATATTAAACCGCAAAATGACTATTTAAACGTGAATCCTGAATATTAAACCGCAAAATGACTATTTAAACATGAATCCTGAATATTAATCAGCAAAATGACTATTTAAACGTGAATACTGAATATTAAACCGCAAAATGACTATTTAAATGTGAATCCTGAATATTAACCCGCAAAATGACTATTTAAACATGAATCCTGAATATTAATCAGCAAAATGACTATTTAAACGTGAATCCTGAATATTAAACGGAAAATGACTATTTAAACGTGAATCCTGAATATTAAACAGAAAATTACTATTTATACGTGAATCCTGAATATTAATCAGCAAAATTACTATTTAAACGTGAATCCTGAATATTAATCGGCAAAATGACTATTTAAACGTGAATCCTGAATATTAATCGGCAAAATGACTATTTAAACGTGAATCCTGAATATTAAACCGCAAAATGACGATTTAAACGTGAATCCTGAATAATAAACAGAAAATTACTATTTATACGTGAATCCTGAATATTAATCAGCAAAATTACTATTTAAACGTGAATCCTGAATATTAATCGGCAAAATGACTATTTAAACGTGAATCCTGAATATTAAACCGCAAAATGACTATTTAAACGTGAATCCTGAATAATAAACAGAAAATTACTATTTATACGTGAATCCTGAATATTAATCAGCAAAATTACTATTTAAACGTGAATCCTGAATATTAAACAGAAATTTACTATTTATACGTGAATCCTGAATATTAATCAGCAAAATTACTATTTAAACTTGAATCCTGAATATTAATCGGCAAAATTACTATTTAAACGTGAATCCTGAATATTAAACAGAAAATTACTATTTATACGTGAATCCTGAATATTAATCAGCAAAATTACTATTTAAACTTGAATCCTGAATATTAATCGGCAAAATGACTATTTAAACGTGAATCCTGAATATTAATCGGCAAAATGACTATTTAAACGTGAATCCTGAATATTAAACCGCAAAATGACTATTTAAACGTGAATCCTGAATATTAAACCGCAAAATGACTATTTAAACGTGAATCCTGAATATTAAACCGCAAAATGACTATTTAAACGTGAATCCTGCATGTTCTGTGTGAATGAATGATGCAGACCACAGTTTCATTTACCACACACACACACACACACACACACACACACACACACACACACACATTGTCTTCCCAGTCTGTCAGTAACGCTCAGTTTAGTTCCTGTCTCTATGAAGCTCCTCTTTCTGAAAAGCACAATGTGCTCTGATTGGTTGGCTGGAGCCACATGTTGTGATTGGTGTTTTTTTGGGAAATGTCCCGCCCCTAACCATATCTAACTCAACCACGCCCCACCCCTTTATTCTGCGTATGAATTATTTAAATGAGGAATACTGTGACGTGTTCATTCCCGGAAGAAACTCAAGACTACAATGGAGGAGTTTCATGACAACAAGTTCAAAACACGGATTCAGTGATTCATTTCCATGAAGTATAATTGCTACCGATTTATATTAGAGGCACAATCTTCAGGAAACCTAATGGCCAAATAAAACATGCATCAGTATTCACAGCAATCAGCGTTATTTATACACCCGGCTCTATATTCAGCTACCAAATTCTCAGAAAGCGAAAGCAGAAGTTCATGTTGTGTTTGTGCAGCTGGAGAGTATGGAGGGTGACGGCAGGGTTCTTGTGTTCTTCAAACCTCATCCGTGTGTGGTGTCCGAGGACAACCTGCACCGATCCGTCCTGGTGTCCTCCATGCTGGAGTCTCCCATCAGCACCCTGTACCAGGCCCTGCGACAGGTCTACGGCCCTGTCCTGCTGCAGGTCAGCCTCATGGGATGTGTTTCACATGCATTTGAATTTGCTGTTAGGTTTATATATATGTCTTCTGCTTTCTGCAGGATGATAAATGGAGTCAGTCGTTCGACTCAAAGCTTCAGTCTCTGCTCACGGATCTTGAGGTCGGGCTGGGCTCTGTGCTTAGACACTCAGCACCAAAGGATTCTGGGAAACGTCATTCAGAGTCAGATGTGTTGAGTAAGTTCTCCCATCTTTTGTTTTTATACATTTATACATTAACAGGGCTCAACGTTAACCCTCTGGGGTCTGAGGAGGCTTGGAGAAGTTTTGACATGCCCTGACATTTGTGCTTTTTTCAGTTGTTCATAAACATATTAATGGAAAAAGTGTCATTACACAGTATTCAGCACAAACTAGGCTACAATAATATGTGAGGAACATGTACATGTTTGTGTTTTTGAAGGAATTCGGTTTATGCGTGGTTATTGAAAAAACAAAAAACTTAAGTCACTGAAATAAAGCCAAAAAATATATATTAAATCTTTGTTCACAAGACTTCTGGGTATTTGAGGTTGTAGACTAGAGTTTTTGCTTAAAAATTAGGTAAAAATTATGCTGCCTGCTTGTTCATATAAAACAATGGAGAGATTTAAATTTTCTAAAACATCTTTGGTCAAGAAACACAGTATGCGTGGAGGCGTGAATCATCATGAATAATGGGTGATTCTCACCTGAGAAGACAAAAGAATTGAATAAAGAGCTCTAATGAGCTGCATAAATAATGAGCTCTTTCAGTCAGGTAGGCTGTGAAAAAACCCTCTGCTGATCATGTCTCAAATCTCATCATGGTGTAAAACAAACATACAGAAAAAACAGCAATACTGTGAAATATTATTACAATTTAAAATAATGCTATTCCATTATATTCTTTAAAATATAATGTATTTCTGTGATGCAAAGTGTCTGAACAATTATGTTACCTCTATGGCATTTCATATAGGCTGTTAGCTTAAAAGCATGCGCATTTGGAGAAATATTGATGGATGTTTGTCAATTTTCTATACAGAGGAGTAATATTTATTCAGGATTTATAGTCATTACTATGAGTGCTGGATACTGTGTTTTGAATTCATACTTGCAGCCGGAGGGCGCTCTGTACACCTTTAGTCCACAAATGCCTGAGCACTGAAGAAGAATAGGCAATCCAGGAAATAACTGGACTAACAGAGGCCAGAGATCGCTAACTATGGCTAATCAAAACACTTTTCAAGACAATAAATACACGATTGAGACGATGAATGCATGTATTGACTGAATTTGCGTCTGAATAGCGCTGGCTCTGTGGGCGTGGCCGCATTAGCGGGTAATGAGCTGAATCACAGACTTCTGACATGGCTCTCTTTTCATACAGATTACATAAACACAGAATGTTTGTTTTCGATTTGACTTACACGATTTAAAACCTGACATTTCATTGTTTTTTTAGACATAAGTGTAATTTTTTGGTCATTAGTATTCACTAAGTTACAGTTCATTTTCTGAGAACTATCAGATTGGACTTCATTCAGAGGGAGACGAGAGATCACGCATCATGTTAGTTTTCTTTATTTTACAAAAAGCACAACATTTTGTTGTTAATCTGAGTGTACACAAATAAAAGAAGATATTCCACAGATTAAAATGGTGTATAACTCTTAATTGTATGTGCAACATTGACAGAGTATTTTTAGTCTCTTTCACACTGGTTAGAAAAAAAATGCGGTGATCACGCCGGCGTGACCGCCGACCCGAGAGTGTTAAGTTTTTTTTCTACTGGCCCAGTTGGGCCATTGGTTCAAATTTTTGCTTGCCCTGCCAAAAGTTTCACTGGCCCCGCAACAAAAAATGAAAGTAAAAGACAAGAAAATGGGCCTATAAAATAAGCATAGCTATTGTTTTCATTGTCTGTGTTACATTTAACCTCAATAAATAGGTTTATGACACTAAAAGCTACTAGTAAATAAATATTGTTAGACAAATAAATATATAGTAAATAAATATTGTTAGACAAATAAACAGTAAGTAATAAAATAGTAAAAAATAATCAAATTACGAGTAATAGCACAAATAAATACAACAGAACAAACATATAAATTAAATAAATGGTGCTTTTCAAGTTTTTCATGTAGGTTTAAACAGGAGATTTTCAGGTACAGAAATTGTAATCGAATGTATAACTACAGTATATAACTATTGAATAGATTTAGCTTTATTAAAGTGAATCAGTCAAGAGCAGTTACAGATGCATAAAAATGTTTTTAATGTTATAAAATATAAAACGTTAAATACTGTTATTTGAAATTATTAAAAAAATGAAAACACTTTAAATGTGAAATTAAACCTGCCAGTAGGTGGCAGCGAATCACTGTTAATGAGCGAATGATTGCGATTCAACTGACTCATTACAACGGCTGATTCATTCAGGAAGTGTTGCTCAGAGACGCAAAACAATTCTGTGGACTTTGGAACTATTTTCATTGGCGAAAAACAAGCGATTTGGTGTCTTAAATGTAATTCACTTGATATTAAGTTCTTGTTCATTAAACTGTACGCTGAATAAAATCAATATCACATTTGTAATCATGCTGATATTTGGAGAAAAACGGTGCTCTGTTTAATATTGGTTAACTATATTAAATTATATAAATATATATATATATATATAGAAATATATACAGGGGCATTTTTGCAGTTATCTTGAATTCTGAGGGCATTATAAAGGAGACTTTATAGACTAAATCACGCAGTGAAATCGTGCACTCTAAATATGCACGTGCACTAGATTACATCACTTAGTGTACGCGTGCACTCGATGGGTGTGTTTTTGTTTGGTTTTTGTAAAGTGAGGGACATACTCGATAATTTCAGAACGTTAAATCAACAGTTACGATATCATTGACGGTATATAACGCACACCCGACAGCACTGGCCCGATCGCGCAAATGACCGTTCTGTCTACTGTCCTGAGCGTCGTTCACACTGGCCCCGGGCCATCGACAGTCCTTATTGTCGAGCCCTGATTAAACATTTATACATTCAATTTCATGTGAATAAAGTCCACATGCTGATGTGTGCAGGTATCACGACCCCTCTGGATGAGTTCTGCTTCTGGGCCGATGTCAGTCACTCTGGACAGCAGAGCAGCGAGAGAGAGAGAGCCACACACTTCTCTGAGCTCTTCACCACCATTGAGAAGGTACACACGTTAAGAGTTTTGATGCTCATGCACACAGTTGTACACATAGCCGTGTGCGACCCAGTGTTATTGTAGTATTATTAAGTTGGCTTGAGAAAGTCAACTTACTGAAATGCTATTTAAACTTCTTCATCTGCTGAAACTAAAATTTCTGACTGCTACTCCTCCTAGAGCTTTAAAGCTAGAACTACCAAACTTGGACTAGACCTTCAAGGGTTAGTTCACCCAAAAATGAAAATGTTGTCATCATTTACTCACCCTCAAGTTGTTCCAAACCTGTATTTTTGAACACAAAAGAAGAATGAAGAATGTCTGTAATCAAACAGTGTTTGTTTCAGGACTACAGTAATCTGGATAGTTTCAGTCTGGTGGAGGTACTGGACCTGATTGAGAGCACACGTGAGACAGTAGATGACGTGTGGAAACAGAATGAGCACGCCCCCTACCCCGAGACACGCATGATCAGACTCATGGATGTCATAGGTGCACATAAAGCCTTGATAAGTAATAATGAGAATATACTTGAGAAAGTACTAATGGTGTTCCTGATGTACGTGTGTTCGCAGGCGGAGCTCTCGGCAGGTTCGTACAGAGGAAGTTGAATGCGCTGCGCTTGTGGGAGGATCCTTATTTCACAGTCAGGGAGGGGCTTAAAGGGGGCGTGACTGTCTGTGAGCAGTGGGTGGCGGCCTGTGAACATCTGACTGGTCAGGTGTGGAAACGCTACTCGCCTCATCCGTGGAGCGGAGAGAAGCACCGCCCACAGGGGCTGCAGAGCCTCGGCCAGCGATTGGAGGAGGTCTGACCGCACACCTATCAATCTTTGCAGTATAATCTGGTGCGTTATCTCATGACGTGTGTGTTTCAGGTGGTTCAGGTGCGATCTGTGTGTGAGAAACTGCAGCGTTTGTTATCCGGAGGGAAACAGCAGGTTTCATCCGCACGTGTGTATCAGCCTTTCACGGGACTCAACCCGATACACTACAACCCTTACACTGAGGTACACTATCTGCGCTACTGTGTTTCCAGCACCATCAGCATAAACATATGATGAATATTTGATTTATCACTCAGCTGTATGTCTGTTTATGTGTGTGCGTTTAGCCCTTATGGAGAGCCGCAGTGTCTCAGTTTGATCGACTCATCGCTCCAGCAGAACAGGAAGCAGCTGGAAAGCTCAAGACCTTCATAATAGATGCACAGGACAGTCCGCAGCAGGTACATACACTCACGCTAGTCCTGTGTGTCCAGACGTTTGGCTTTTTAACTATATCACAGCTTATTCTAGCCAAGAACCGCCCACCTAGACTAAAACAGACTTGATGTTTGACACCAGATTTATAATAAACTCACAGACAGATGCACGTCGTTGTTTTCTCATCTTCGTTTCAGCTGCTGCAGGCGTTTCAGAAACACAGAGATCTGATCAAACGACCCACAATCAGCAAAGAACTGAAGCCTGAGAGAGAAACGCTCCTCACACGACTGCTGGACTACAACAAGGGTCAGATCACATGCACTGAGCAATACAACACTGGTTCACTGCCTACATAGGCAGCTACCTTCTAAGGCAGCATGCTAACTGAAACTAAACCACATAAATGCCTGATGTGAAACACTAATTTTGGCTAAAATGAGGGGTGACACTTTATTTTAGGGTCTTTTAACTAGTTGCTTATTACTAGATTATTGGCTGTTAATTAGTATTTATTAAGCACATATTAATGCCTTATTCTATATGACCTTATTCTACATTCTTAATCCTACCCAAAATCTAATTTTAACTAACTAGCTATTAATAAGCAGTAAATTAAGAGTTTATTGAGGGAAAAGTCCAAGTTAATAGTGAATACGTGTTCCCTATACTAAAGTGTTACCAAATGAGTACCTGTATAGTAGAAGTCAGCATGCCTACATCAGGACCGTCTACATTATGAAGCTTGTTAGAGTTTAATACATAGCTAAAGTTTCAAATCTAGATCCAGAACTGCCATCCTATGAGGAGAGAAATAACTTAGAGAGGTTGTCATGCTAGCTGTGTTGTTGTGCAGGACTGCGGGCAGATTTTGAGAGTCGTTGTCACGGCGCTCCAGGAGAGAAAACCGGTCCTCTAGCGGGCAGAAACCTTCCTGAGGTCGTCAACAATATTGTGTGGGTCAGACAGCTGCTGCTCAAGGTGCGTACACATGGATTTTCATGAGCTTATATTCATTAATAGCAGTGCTTCCCACACATAGACTATGTGGTTCTGACGCCCACATTTGATCGCAGATGGTTTCAATATCTTGCGCGGATATAAAAGTATAAGAGGATAAAAATAAAAGCAAAAATGTGTCTCCAAATATACTTGGGCGGCCGTTATTATACTTGGGTGGCCCGCCCAAGTATATTTGGAGACACATTTTTGCTTTTATTTTTATCCTCTTATACTTTTATATCCGCGCAAGATATTGAAACCATCTGCGATCAAATGTGGGCGTCAGAACTGTTTACTCCCGCTGACATTCCCACAGGCGCTGCATTTTGCAAAGTCACAAGGGGGCGCTGTTGTGCGTTCTACAAGCTCGCGCAACAGCGCTTCAGTCTGCTTCAAAGTGATTCTCAATCAATGAAAAGCGCAGATTTATGCCAAGCGATTGCTAATGAACTCAAGCTGATGAATTATTACAATGTCTACTTTATGGCCTTTATATAAAATGTTTTAGACGATTGTAAGAATCTGAAGGATTAGCCTGCAATAGTACAGACATTTCAAAATAAGAGTCCCGATGTATTTCGGGATTGTTTATAATTAAAAGTCACACTCTAAGTTTTTTCTTTTTCTTTTGGACATTATTGGTATTTTGGTTACACAATAAATTGTATTTAATTTGATTTCCATTTAATTCATAGTAAATTATTGTAGTCTCCCCCACAGGAAGAAAAGACTAAGAACATTATTTGACACATACATTATTCATTTTATAAATTTTACTAGTAAAATCTGTGTCCCATTCCCTGAGAGAGACACTATATGACAGCAAGGAGAACCATTTAAATGCTGTAATTTTGCATAATTTACAATGCATAATAATGCATAATATTAGTATGTAATTATATGTAATAATATGCTATATAATTAAATTAATTTAAATAAATAAAAAATACTGATAAAAATCACACATTATTTGTTTGTCACATGTAGTAGACGATTTTTGTGCCGTGGGTAAAAGGAGGATTTTTCACCCATCTACCACCGCAAGTATATTTCAAACCTGTGGGAAGCACTGAATAGACAACATTTAAATGAGCCATTTAAGGCAAGACACTACAGGCAGAACCGTTGTTTTTTGTTTTGAGATTTTAGTCTATTTTAATAATAACAATAATAATTTGTTACAATTTTATAGCGCTTTTCTGGGTACTCAAAGCGCTTTACATATGAAAGGGGGAATCTCCTCAACCACCACCAATGTGCAGTATCCACCTGGATGATGCAACGTCAGCCATATTGTGCCAGAATGCCCACCAATCAGTATATGGGGATGATTAGGAGGCCGTGATGGTGGATAGAGGCCAATGGACATTTGCATCTGTAGATTTCAATTACAATACATATATTTAAAGGCTTTGATCTTTTTCTCCTTTACAGCAGCTTTACATGCATCAGACTTTACAGATTTATTCCTATCTATATTCTGAAGAGTTTTACAGGGGGGTTTGTTTAAATATCATTTGCCTGATTTTATGCAACATTTTATACCTAAAACATCATGACATGCATTTGTTTTCTGGCTGCTGACAGTATGTTCTGATTTATCGGATGGATCTTCTCCACATATATTAGGTCTGACCCCTGTCAGCCTGAGAGTTTGACTGAGAAAGCCAGGGAAGAGCAGAAGCAGGAGATGAAGTGATGATAATAAAAAGAGCACAGTTTATTAAATAATCTTAGTTGCGTTTTTTTTGTTTTTTTGGTCTCGATGCTCAGACTTCACCTGACCTGTACAAATCCAACAAGAGTTATTATATCACCACAAAAACAATGGAAGATTACTGCTTCACAAAATAATGAACAGTATAAATCAAAAAATAATAAGTAGGGCCGGGTAAAAAATATTGATTTCTCGATTTTAATTGATTCTCATTTTTACGAATCAATGTTGATTCTTAAATCCCAAGAATCGATTAGTCCAATATATCGCAATAATCTTTGTGCTTTGTTACTTTTGATATGAAGCAAAGTCTCAGATTTCAAATGACGTCCGTCTTATTATGAGATTCAGAAAATAAATACTGTTTTGGTGCTGTTTAATGTGGCGTGACGGATCGCTTTAGCGCCTCAGTTAAAGAGAAGCATGTGATCATCCTCTCCTCCGCTTTAATACCAGTTACAGCGTGAAAAACATGAATGAACATCTGAAGGTATGTTACAATATACAGTACAACTTACTGAAATCTGTATCATGTCTCGTGTAATCGCTCAATCAGTGCTTCACCCTCGAATAGACGTCAATAAAACAGCTTGTAAACAATGTCACGTAACGTCACATTTACCTCCGAAAAACATATTCAGTGACCATAAACTCATTAGTCAGCTAGAAAAGTGACTCTAGAAAGCAACATTCTGATAAATATAGCTATGCACCGTTACATATTCATTATAATGTTCTTCATTATTTAATGCATCTTTGAATAAATGACAGACGCAATTTAAACATTTAGTGTAATTTAAGTGTTTGTATATAAATAAGTTAATTTAACCTTCAGTATTATTTTAGTAGTACCAGCTGACTCTCATGTGTAGTTTACTGCATTAGTTGAGAGATTTTTTTCCTCTAGAAAATTTGCCATGTGCTGAAACTGAAATACTACATCCACAATAATCAATATCAAAACGAATTGAAATCATAATCGAATCGAAAGCATGTGAATAGTAGTCGAATCGAATTGTGAAAATTGTGTCTGAAAATGATTTAAGGGGGGACACTACAGGCAAAAACACTGAGATTTTGCACTTTTTGGCTTTTCATAAAGTGTTTTTTCAGACTGGTGGAAAGAAAACATCCAAAATACACTTTTGAGTTTATATTTTATAGCACTTTATCTATTTGCATCTATAGATTTCAATTACAGTAAATATCTTTATATGTCTGAAATACTACATCCAAAATAATCAATATCGGATCGAATCGAATTGAAATCAGAATCGAATCGAAAGCATGTGAATAGTAATCGAATTGAATCGTGAAAATTGTCTCAATACCCAGCCCTAATAATAATAATATGAATAAATGATTAAATGATAAATCAAATGACAACTACATAAATGACTAATGATTATACAATTAAATAATGTAAAAAACAAAGAAAATAAAACACAACACAGACGTATGGTTGCTCTCTGAAGGTAACATTGTGCTGTTTATTTTATTCATTTAATTTCTCGAAAGTTTTACCCGGTTCACCTGTGGTGTCTTGCCTTAAATGAAAAGAGCAGTAAGTGTGGTGAAGGACTTGAACTGGTCGCTAGTTATAGCAGTAAGATCTGTGTGTAGGTGGAGGACTCTCTGAAGATGGCAGACGCGTTGCTCTCTGATCTGTCTGGGTTTCGGCCGCTGGTCCGTTTCTCCGATGAGCTGCAGGAGCAGCTGAGATCGTACGAGCAGGAGCAGTTTGAGGACTGGACCAGAGACCTGCTGTCGGGATTCTCCGATCCCAAATCTGGAATCAGGTTAACACACACACACACACAAACAACAAACATGTAGACTTATACTTTTACCATCCAAATAACCTGGGCTCATTCATTTGGCACAAATCCAAATCAAATGGCACATTTTCAAAACAAATTGTGACAGGAGCACCACCATAAATCTGTCCTGTACGTGTGTAGTTTGCAGGCCAGTAATCGTGTCATGGAGTTGGATCACATGGATGGCAAACTGAAGATCCAGTACTCGGACCGGCTGGTGAGTTTACTCCGGGAGGTGCGGCAGCTCTCCGCTCTGGGCTTCACTATCCCTGCGAAGATCCAGCAGGTGGCAAACACAGCAGAGAAGTTCTACCGACAGGCCATCATCCTCAAACAGGTGTGTGAACACACAGACATACGGACTGGAGGGGCTTTTGCACCGTTCGCTTGCTGAAAGTACCAGTATGACTGCTAACCCAACGAGTGACATTTCTAGACTGCCTATTCTAGAATGTTCTCTCTTAGGAAGTTATTTTTGTGAATTAGTTTAATCATATCAATGAAGTGAATCACTGAATCATTTGAGTCACCTCTCAATATAATTCACACCTGATGATTACTGCAGTATCATGTAAGTTAAACGAGGCTGCCCTCTCTTTGTAAGTAGCTTGACTGTAGTTTAACAACTTTAATTTTTAATTCGCTTGTAATTTAACGTCCCGCATACTGTATTCTTAGGTCAAATATTGCGTTGTATGTAGACGTGTGTTTGTGTGTTTAACAGGTGGCTCATTTCTACAACACCATCGATCAGCAGATGATACCTTCTCAACGACCCATGATGCTCGGCTGTGCTCTGGCCTTTGAGCAGGTCATCAAGGTAAGCCTGAGAACATTTCCTTCTGCCATGAAACTGTATTTTATAGTATTTTTTATGTTTCTTCTGCTCATCAAGGCTGCATTTATTTGCAATAAAAATTGTGAAATATTATTACAATTTAAATCAGCTGTTTTCTATGTGAATATACAGTAAAGTGTAATTTATATCCTGTGATCAAAGCTGAATTTTCAGCATCATTACTCCAGTCTTCAGTGTCACATGATCCTTCAGAAATCATTCTAATATGATGATTTGCTGCTCAAGAAACATTTCTGATTATTATCAATGTTGAAAACATTGTTTTTTAACATTATAAATGTCTTTACTGTCACTTTTTATCAATTTAATGCATCCTTGATGAATAAAAGTATTAATTTCTTTAAAATTTCTATTCCTTCTGACCCCAAACGTTTGAATGCTGGTGTATTTTGCATGATAGATGAGTTCAGGCTGTGTTTTGAGTGTCATTATATAATAAACTGGTCACATATAGACTGTGAATCATCTTGTTGTACGATATTTATTTGCGGCAGAACCCACGGTCTCAGTCTCGCGAAGAAGGCGGAAAACTCCAGATCACGTGGGAGAATCCTAAAGAGCTGGAGCAGTACATCGGTAAACTGCAGAGCGCCGCAGAGAGACTCTCCACGGAGAACCGCAAACTCAGGAAGTGGCACACCGACTTCACTGACAAGGTGATCTCGCTCTCTCCTCTTCCTCAGGCCTTTAACCTGACCTTGAACGTGCACGTTTGGCACATCAAGACACAAATGAACATAGAAGAGCTGGTCTGGACTGGCTTTAGTTTTGTGTGTGTGTTTTGTAGGTGGTGTGTCTGATGGGAGTGGATCTCCTGCGTCAGCAGCAAAGATGGAAAGATGGTCTTCAGGATCTCAGGACTGGATTTGCCACACTGGAGTCTCAGGTGATCATGATTCTTCTTGTCTCTGTAGTAAACTGCCTCGCTGTCTGCAGAGCGGCTCGGGTCACAGGAAATGATGCTCCACACAAACTCATCTCTGAATCTGTAGTTTGGGTCACTTTTATTCTGTATTTGGGAACACAACAATCTTCCCTAAAATATTAGCATTGTAATTTTACAGCTGTAAGATAAAATGATTATTATTATTTTATTTTTATTGAATATTCGATTTATTTTTTTTACAGTTTAATATTTTATATAATAATAATAATAATTTTAAAATGTTTAAATAAAAAAGCTCCAGGTTTTTTCTGCTTGTTTGTAGGGTTGCACAATTTGTCCAGAAATTGTTATTATATATAAATATGACTATTAAAAATAGTAATAATACATATTGATTATAATAATAATAATAATTATAATAATAATAACAATTTAATTTGGGAACACAACATGCATCAACAGTCTTCCCTTAAATATTAGTATTGTAATTTTACAACTGTAAGATAAAATGATTATTATTATTTTTATGATTATTATTTTTTTTCTTAAATATTAAATGTCTGATTTTACAGTGATTTTGTTTACATTTTTTGTATAATAATAATCCTAATAATAATTAAAAATAAAAAAGCTCCAGGTTTGCTCTGCTTGTTTGTAAGGTTGCACAATTTGGCCAAAAATTTTGATTGTATATAAATATGACTATAAAATAGTAATAATAAATATTTATGTTAATAATAATATTAATATTAATAATAATAATTTTAAATAAAATATTAAACAAAATAAAAATAAAAATTCAAGTTTTTAAGTAAAATAATACAACAATAATAATATGATTTTACAGTACAACTGTATGGTTATATAAATATTTTATGACTGTCTTAATTTCTTAATTTTTAAACATTAATCCATCAAGCTATAGTCATACTGATAAATAATCACACAAATATTGGCAAAACTGAAGCTTTTTTTTATTTTTAAACATTAAAAATGTTCATGATTTTCATTAGAAAGAGAGATTTTTCCCCCCAATTTGCCCAGCCCAAGCATCTACCTTCTAAAGCAGGACCCTAACAGATATGGATCCTCATATGCCTTGTTAGGTGGCATAATGGTGCCTAAAATGCTGTCTATGTAGGCAGCTCACTTTTATCAGCGGCCTTAAATGTGCCTGGATGTGTGTGTGTGTGTGTTCAGGGGTTTCGTACAGGAGACATGAAGGCCTGGCGTCAGCACTGGAACCATCAGCTGTATAAAGCTCTGGAGCATCAGTATCAGGTGGGACTGGAGGCCCTCAACAAGAACCTGCCGGAGATTAACATCGACCTCATCTTCAAGTAAGAGCCCCTCTCCTCTTGATGTGTTTTAAGAGTCTAGTTCACTCAAAAACTCACCCAATCATTTACTCACAAAAACTATTGTTCAATATCTTGTGTGTTTCTTCAGGCAGGGGCGGCTGCAGTTCCGTCCTGCGTTTGAAGAGGTCAGGGCAAAATACTACCGCGAGATGAAAAGGTTCATCTGCATCCCGAACCAGTTTAAGGGCGTGAGCGAGACGGGAGAGGAGCCCATATTCACCTGCATGATCGAACACAACGCCAGCGGCTTCTTGACCATCTTCAGCAAAGCTGAACTCCTCTTCAGTCGACTCACACAAGTGCTGGACAAGTTTAAGGTACTGCAGACTGTGTTTCAAACCCTACTGAGCCTCCTGACTAGATAATGTCATCGATGCGCCGATGAGACACCCGTTCTATTAAAGCGATTAACAAGATGTAATATCAGTCTCTGGTGTCTCCAGAATGTGTCAATGAAGTTTCAGCTCAAAATCCCCCACAGATCATTTATTATAGCTTGTCAAATTTGAGCAAAAACACGCGTTTTTGTGTGTGTGTCCCTTTAAATGCAAATGAGCTGCTGCTCCAGAAGAGGGCGGAGCTTTAACAGCTCAACAACAACAAAGCTGGAGAATCTCACGCAGCCAAAATGAGGATTGTCAGTAACGTTGTTCAGCCTTACATTGTTCAAACCGGAGTCGACACTGATGGAGAGACTCAGGAAGAAGTTACAACTTTTAGACGTTTCTGAATGGTTAGTGGATAAATTGATGTAGTTGCTGTGGAGTTGATCAACTCATCCACTAGCATGTGCCGTCATGTTCATGTTTTGTGTTGAATTGACCCTCGTTTGGTGTAAAATGACGGCATGTCAACAACACTCTACTACAACAACTCTTCCTCTTCTCTAAAGCAGCCCAACATGGCTCCGCCCCCTTTGTTGTGTGTTCTCGGGGGCGGGGTTTATGTAAAATTTGGGGTTTGTGATGTCACTAACTCGAGAAGAAACTCGTTGTTGTCTCTACCAGCTGTTTGTTGTAGTCCTTAAAAGAAAATATCTTCCTTTGCATTGTACTTTGAGCGTCATAACTTTGCAGATGTTGTTTTAACTAAAATTAAAAAAGTGACATCATAATCAAGGACCCCAGATATGGTACCGTTCAAAAGTTTGGGGTCCGTAAACTTAATACTTTTGTTCATCAAGGATGTATTAAATTGATCAAAAGTGACAGTAAAGACATTTATAATGTCACAAAAGATTCTATTTCAAATAAATGCTGTTCTTTTGAACTTTATATCCATCAAAGAATCCTGAAAAATAAAATATATCACAGTTTCCACAGAAATGAACTGTTTTCAACATTGATAATAATCATAAATGTTTCTTGAGCATCAAATCATCATATTAGAATGATTTCTGAAGGATCATGTGACACTGAAGACTGGAGTAATGATGCTGAAAATTCAGCTTTGATCACAGGAATACATTACACTTTACTATATATTCACATATAAAACAGCTGTTTTAAATTGTAATAATATTTCACTGTTTTACTGTATTTTTGATCAATTAAACACAGCCTTGCTGCTTCTTTCAAAAACATTATAAAATCCACCCCAAACTTTTGAACGTTACCGTATATCCTTCAAGGATAAAGCAATCCCAGAATACATTGCACATACGTGCATTTCTCTTACAATAGTAAGTTAAAGGAAATGTTTATTATAAATAAAGCTCCGGACAATTAATGCATGCATGGTGGATTCCAATCATATTAGAATATTAAAACATGAAGGGAGTTTCAGCACTTAAAGGTCATAAACTGAGGTCACTTTTAAAGTGATGTTCTAGAAAACACCGTAAACACCCACACACACACACACACACACACACACACACACACACACACACACACACACACACACACACACACACACACACACACACACGTCCAACCAGATCCACTGTTTATTAGACATTACCTGTAGCAAAAAACACAGTGAACTGCCTACCTAGACATGTTGAATGCATCTATGATGCACAAAATGCTGTCTACTGTAGATCAGTGCACTATTTTTTTTAAAGATATGACAATGATATATTAGCATCCATTTATTGTGTTTTAGCATTTACAAACTTCCATTCTTGAAATACTGTCTGCTTTCAATTGTGGTTTAGAGGACACTATATGTCAAAGGTTCTTATGCTTCTTTAATACTGTTACGGGGAATCCCGGCTCACTCGCACACAAACTCACTTCTGATTTCTGCCGCCCACACAGAGGGGAAATGGGCCGAGCGCTTCCTCTTTAGCAGCATGGCTGGGAAACCTCGTCCGAGTCGTTCTGTCTGAGATTTGTGCGTCTGCTAACAGCAGATGTCCGATCAGTGGGCTTGTGCTGCTTTAATTAGCCTTATAAAACTCTCTGTTCACTGATCCGTCATCATAGTTTCATTGACTTACACGACCTACGAGTCTGAAACTGTATGCAAAGTTAAGTAGCGTGTTCATTCTAAATCTGAAATGACAGCTCAGCGTTTTGCTCATTTCATCACTTCCTAAGAAAGCGACCTAATAAAAGATCTGTATAAAGGTCCGAGTGGTTCAGTTTTCTCGATTTGGAGTTTTTTATGTGGCTAATAACAGAAGGGAAGGGTTGCACCCTAAAGTTTGAGAATTTCAGCATGCTCCAAAATAACACATAATCAGCACATAATCTACATCAGATGAGTCTAGTACCTGTATGAATAGGTTTCTTCAACTTTTGACCCGTTTGAAAAAAAACTCGAATGGTTTTAATGCCGAACCCAATGCAGCAGCAACATTTATTATTGCACTAAAATATCAAAATGTCCTAAAATCAAAGTGCAATGTCAGTTTCACAATGAACTGGTCAAAAACAATAACATCAGCTGATTTAAGTTTCTGAATGTGTCTTTGATAGTTTTACTCTTATTTGGAGCTAAAACTAAAGCTAAGACTAAAATTATTAACAAATATATAACAAAAAACTTAATTGAAAATTAGGAACTTGGAAGTTGTCTGAAATAAAATAAGTTTAAGTTGAAGTACTAAACTTACTAAAACCTAAACTGAAATAAAAATGATTTAA
Source organism: Chanodichthys erythropterus (assembly GCF_024489055.1). Lineage (NCBI taxonomy): Eukaryota > Metazoa > Chordata > Actinopteri > Cypriniformes > Xenocyprididae > Chanodichthys > Chanodichthys erythropterus. Next base: position 3,126,904 of record NC_090237.1, read on the forward strand.
AGCTAAGTAGAGATATTAGTAAAAACGACAACAAAAATACTAAAATAAAAATGAAAGCTAATTCAAAATATTAATAAGTAGTATATAAATAGTACCAAAATAGCACAATTAGGACAGGTTGTGAATGCATGACCTTTGACTTTAAGAACCTTTTTAAACTTGATTTTAGCTGTCTTAACTAAACATGAATAAATGGTTAATACAATTAATAAATGGTTAGTCACATGTTACTTTTTACATTTAGCATTTCCAACCGGTTAAGACTAAGGATGCACGATAAATCAGCCACCATATTGGTACCGGCCGATATATGTTCATTTGTAATGTTAACGTTATCGGCCTGAGAAGAAAATTTGATCGATATATTAAAATCGATCAATAATGTATGGATTTCCTTCAGCTGAGACACTGTCCGCCATTATGGTTTTGAATTGCTTGAAATGTGATTGAAATCACGGTTAATTTACAGCACAAGTCTGTCATTTAGACTACATGATATTATAATGAGAACATTATAATTGTGTGTTTGGGATGTGGATTTTAATGGTGAGACTTTTGTTTTTATGATCAGGCTGTCAAAGATTATATACAAATCTTGATTTAGATTTGTCGGCCGATATATCGGTTATCGGATTTCAAATATAATGAATTACCATTATCGTATTGGCCAAAATGTTCATATCGATGCATCCCTAAGACCCAGTGTTTATGGATTTGATTTTTAACATAGCTCATAACAGACGAGAAGATCCTGCAAGATAAATGAAAATTGGTGTAAGAAACTTGAGCGTGGGTGAATGGTGCATGTGATCTATAATATCTGTAAGATGTTTGCATAGGGGGTTATTTGATGTTATTTATAAAACTGCTTCCCTGTGTGTCTGTGTTCAGGACTGGGTGGTTCTGGGACAGGTGGATATAGATGTTCTGGTGGAGAAACACCTTCACAGTGTCCAGGACTGGGAGAGAAACTTCAAAGCTCTCAAAGCCAAAGGAAAAGAGGCCGAGCGGCTGCCCAGGTATCTGCTCGTGTGTGTGTGATCATGTACTGAGTGTTTGACAAGTTGTGCTGCATTTAACAATGTGTGTGTGTAGCACAGAGAAGGTGGACTGCATCACGGTGAACTGTGAGCCTGTCAGAGTGGCCGTGGACGATCTCATCCAGAGGTTGTTTGACGCTCTGCTGACGTCCCTGAGGAGATCCATCCTGGGTGAGATCAGATGTTCAACACACACTGTACAGCGCTCACGGTGTCTGAAAGACAGCATGAATCCAAAACAGTGTTGTTATTGTTAACTAAAACTATTAAAAATTAAACAAAGCTAATGTAAAATAAAATATAAATAATAGAAGTAAAACTTGAAACTTATAAAAAACTCGCAAATGGTTCCTTGGCATCTAACTGAAATAATCAGAGTTTAAGTTGAAGTACTAAAAAAGAAGAACTGAAATAAAAATAAATGATATTTTTAGTAATTTTAGTTAGTTGCCAAGGCAAAATTTAGTCAAAAAAAGTTAGTTTAAATATTCAAATAAAAAAATACTATATGAAATAAAAATAAATGGAAGCTAAATAGAAATATAGAAAACTAAAAAAATATAAAAACATTTAAATAAATGTTAACAAATAAAATTAAATATACATTTTTTTAAATTATTTTATTTCAGTTAGTTGCCAGGCAAAATTAAAAAAATTATTTTACTTGAAATATTCAAATAAAAATAGCTAAAATAAAAAATATTACGTGAAATAAAAATAAATGAAAGCTAAATAGAAATATATAAAATATAAAAAAACATTTAAATAAATGTTAACAAATATAATGATAAATAATAAATTCAAAAAAAAAAATCAAATGCATATTTAGTTAAAGTACTCTAATTACTAAAACTAAAATAAAGCTGAAATAATATAAAAAAAATATATATATGATATATTTCGGCAAATAACTGATATAATATAAGTTTAACTTGAAGTACTAAAATGACTAAAATAAAATAAAGATATATAATAAATGTATATGCTTGTATATATTCAATTACAGAACCACAACAAAACTACTAAAACCTAAACTAAAATGAAAAATATAGCTAAAAAAAGCTAATTCGAAATATTAATAAGTACTATAATAGTATAGAAATGATACTAAAATAACTCTGAGCTCAACAAGCACACACTATGACAGACAGAGCTTTCTAGCGGTGTTTGGGAGATCAGATGGTGCAACACTGACCTCTGCTGGTCAATTCCAAACTGCTGTTCTGTGTGTGTGTGTGCAGGTCACATTCAGGTGATAGACTCTTTCGTGAGCGGTGCAATGGAGACGTTGTCCTTGCGTCCTGAGAGCATTGATGAGATTGGAGAGGCCAATACCAAACACAGCCAATTACAGACCCAGAAACCTGAGGTACATCACCATCAGCACCTCATTCAGCTCACTGTTGGATGGGAAATCTTCTCCTTCACGAAAACTCGTATCATGAGGCTAGAGTTGAATATGAGCCACGTTGCAGCTTATTCTAGCCAAAGACATTCTGCAGTGCCGATATGTGATGGTAATGTTGTGTTTGTGTGTAAATGTTGTACTGATGTTGTTGTGCAGATTCTGCCTCAGTTCCAGCAGGCGGAGGAGAAGAACAGGCTGTTGCGCTCCGTGGCGGGTGGAGGTCTGGACACCATCAGCTCCCTCAGAGCCAAATGGGACAAATTTGAGCTGGTGATGGAGAGTCATCAGCTCATGATTAAAGAACAAGTACAAACACACACCTCATATACACACACACACACACACAAACTACTGTTTCGTATATTTTTCCATATTAACCGGCAGAATCTTGCAATCATATTTGCCTTTTTTCTTTTAATTCATATGTGTGTCTTTACCTACAAGATGTCAAGAACCAGTGTTTGTTACTAAAACTAAAAATATATGTAAAAAATTATGTTAATTTAAATGAAATAAATGTTAACAGAAATAAAAGAAAAAACAAAAAACAACTTATTTCATTTCAGTTAGTTGCCGTGGCACAAATTCAAATTGTAATTTAGTTGAAGTACTCAAAGTTCTGAAACTCAAACTGAATTAAAAATTAAAATTACTAAAACTTTAATTAAAATAAAAAATATACAAATATTTTTCCACAATAATCAATAGAATTGTGCAACATTTTTGTCTTTTTTCCATTTAATACATTAAAATACTGTTTCAATTTTTTTTTTGTTTTTACAATAACTTATTTTATTTCAATTAGTTGCCAAGGCAAATTTAAATTTTCAGTATTTTCACTGAGTTGAAGTACTCAAATTACTAAAACTAAATCATTAAAATTAAAAATAAATAACCTTAAAGATTAAAGATTTAATTTAATAAATTTACTCCCCCCCACAAAACTAATAAACCAAAACTTTTACTAAAACAAAAAATAGAAAATATTATAATAAAAACAAATTAAAAATATTTAATGTAAAACAAAAACTGAAATATAAATTAATAAAAACTAAATAGACATATTTAAAAACAAACAAAATTATTAAAACTTTAACTAAAATATAAAAATATTTTTTTCCGCCACAATAACCAGTAGAATTTTGCATCATTTTTTTTTTTTTTTTTCTGTTTAATACCATAAAATACAGTTTCAGTGGGGTTATTATTGTAACTAAGAATATAAATGTTATTAATTAAATAAAATATATATAAATACATTTTTTTTTACATTTTATTTTATTTTTACTTATTTTATTTCAGTTAGTTACCAAGGTAAATATGCAGAATTTTCATTGAAGTTCTCAAATTACTAAAACTAAATAATTAAAATAAAAAAAAATAAAAAAAATAAACAGATTAAATAAATAAATTGAATATGTTTAAAAAACATAAAAAAGGGCAATATAATAATAAAAAACTAATTAAAAATATTTAATATAGTTGAAATTATATTATAAATATTAAAAAAATATGCACAGCAAACTTAATAAATATTTAACTGAAATCAAAATAAAAATGGAAAATATGAAAATAAAAATAATTTAAAACATTAATAAATACAATGATAGTCTGTCAATGATACTAAAATAACACTGTCATGAACAAGAAGGCAGTTTTTATCAAGATTACGTGCATTTGAGTCATTCTGAGTCAGTTCAGTGAGTTAGAATGATTCATTTGAAGGAGCAGCTCAAATGACTCAGTTCAGGCATGAGCGGCATTGCGTTGTATTTTTGTGAACTGTTTCGCAGTGGAGCTGTAAACACACACACACTGTCTCCTCTGTGTTTGTCAGGTGGAGGTGATGAAAGGGAACGTCGAGTCGCGGGTGCAGGTTTACCTGCAGGACCTGCAGAAGTTCAGAGCCCGCTGGGACCAGCTCAAACCCGGGCATGACATCATCGAGTCAGGTGACCACGAGGCTCTGCAGCAGTGCGTTCAGAACATCCGAGACAGACGAGCTGAGTTCGACGAGCTGGAGAACACACGCAAAAAACTCACGTGTGTGACTTTACTGGTGCATTTGCAAGCAGATAAACGGCTGTGAGATTTCCGTAGTAAACGTGTGTGTTTGTCGTAGGGAGGACTGCGAACACTTTCACTTGAGCCCTCCTGACGCGTCTCTGGCTTCAGACACGCTGAGGGACCTGCAGGAGTGTTCAGAGATGTGGGAACTTTACGAGGAGTTTCAGCAGGGACTGGATGAAAACGCAGAGCAGGACTGGATTTCCTTCAGGTCACAATCACTGAAATTTCTACAACTCTTCATGGACATTCAGAGTTGTTGTGTCTGGAGCAAACTCAGCATATATCCAGTGTTGAGCATTATCTGTGTGTGTTTTCCCTGCAGGAGTAAGACCCACGTGTTCGAGGAGTTTTTGTTTGCGTGGCACGACCGACTGAGGAAGCTGGAGGAGCAAACCAGCATGTCTGTCAAACTGCAGAAGGAAGTGGACAGATACAAGGTCACATGAATGGATTATTCTGGTTATTTGCTAGTATTCTGTGGAAATTTTGTTGTACATGTGGGATGGGTCATGTTCAGGTCATTTGGAGGGTTTGTTCCTCTGTGTTGAAGTTAAAATGAGTGATTCTATGAACTTCAATAGGCCTGCATTTTCAGTAGTGTGACAAAAGCTCAGCTATTTTCAAAATAGATTGATTTTTTTTCCCTTTTGGTAACACGTTATTTTAAAGTGGCGTAGTTACATGCTAATATTACTATAGTAATAACAGTAAATTATGCATAATTATTAGTGACTAACCCTAAACCAAACAAACCCTAACACTCTATAGCAAGTGCTTGTAGTTAATTAGTATCACTCAGTACTTATATGAGTAATTACAATGTAACTATGTCACCTTAAAAGAGGATTAGGGCCAAGTAATAATAAAAAAACAAAACCATCCCGAGGTTAAAGTCATTATAATGTGAGATTAAACGCCTTAAAAAATCGAAATAAAATGTAGAGAATAAAATCAAAATTTTGAGAATAAAGTCGTGTTTCAAGAAAAAAACCCTGTAAATTTTTTGGAATTAAAAGTTTAATTGAAATGTTATTAAAATCATTAAATTGAGAATAAAGTCGTTGTTTCAAGAAAAAAACATGTTAAATTTCAAGATAAAAAGTCAAAATAAAATGTCAGAATGAACTTATTAAATTGAGAATTGATTTGAGAAAAAACTTGATAGATTTCGAGAAAAAAAATGTAGAGAATCAAAAAAAATTGTTTTGAGATAAAAACCTTTACAATTTTGAGAAAAAATGTCAACATTAAATATTGAGAATAAAGTCGTTTCAAAAAAAAAAAAAACGTTAAATTGCGAGGAAAAAAAAGTCAAAATAAAATGTCGAGAATAAACTCATTAAATTTCGAGAATAAAGTCAAAATAAAATGTCGAGAATAAACACACATTCGATCAGCGTTCATTGCATACTGATAGAGGACATGACAAGAGAAATTTAAGAGTATTTTTTTCAGAAGCGACATTTAAAGGGTTAAAAACAGGAAAATTGATGCAGTGTAATTTAAATGGTTTTCTGCCTTGCACTTTATCTCTCAAAATGATTTTAAAAATTAGCAGAAATAAGTTACGGCAAACTCTTATTTATGTAAGATAAACATTTGTCCTGGCTGCATGTCAGACTACTAAAATCATCTGTTGTGCAAGCCATAATTTGTAGGCTACATAATAAATATTTAACAAAATGTATTGCATACCATAAAAATGGCACTTTTTCAAAAGTTTGTGATTTCGTGCTCTTTTTTATCTGTATTTTTTCTTGACAGCACGCACTCACTGTAGTCACACGATGATGTAATATTGTTCATGTAAACATTTTCCAGCCTTTCAGTAATAAAAGTGTCCATAATTAAAATGCGTGCACAGTGGTCAGCAGATGGATTCTGACATCAGTTAAATGACCACATGACATTAGTGTCTTTCAAAAAATAAAAACAGTAGGTAATTTGGCTGGGAATTTTTAAACTGGTGCTGGGAGAAAAACATGACTTTCTAGATTCAGACAACAATGAAATCACAGACCTCGGTTAATCCTGAAAATACCTAATGTCCCCATGAGAAACCATTACTGTCCAAATAGGGCTGCTTAAAATTATATCACTTGATATGATTGTTGTTTATTTATTGCTATATTAATTGAAGATGGGCAAAACACAGGTGTGTTAAAGATGAAGCCTTACAGCGGTGTGTGCGTGTGTGTTTCAGGCTGTAGTTCCAGTGTTAAAGTACGTGCGCGGTGAGCACCTCTCTCAGGAACACTGGCTGGATCTGTTCCGGCTCGTCTCTCTGCCCAGAGGAACCACACTAGAGAGACTGCAGTTCAGAGACCTGCTACGAGTGGCCGACAACATCATAGACAAAGCCCTGGAACTCAAGGTACACACACACACACACACACTGAACTTTGAGCGTCGTAACTTTGCAGATGTTGTTTATGCTCAAACAGTAACATTACACACTAACTAAAGTTAAGTTTGATTCCCTATAAACACAGTGATCACGTCTGTCTCTGTGAGCAGGATCTGAACAGTCGCGCCCAGGCGGAGGTCACCATCCGCGAGGCCCTGCGGGAGCTGGAATTGTGGGGCGCTGGCGCGTGTTTCACCCTGACGGACTACACAGACAGTCAGGGCGGCTGTCTGCGCGTCATCAAGGACTGGAGGGACATGGTCAACCAGGTGGGCGACAACCGCTGCCTGCTGCAGTCGCTCAAAGACTCGCCCTATTACCTGCGCTTCCAGGACAAAGTGTCACTGTGGGAAACCCGACTGGCCGACCTCGACGAGTACCTCCAGAACCTCAACACCATCCAGAGGAAGTGGGTCTACCTTGAGCCCATATTTGGCCGTGGGGCGTTGCCGCGGGAACAGGCCCGCTTTCAGAGGGTGGACCAGGATTTCAGGTCAGTGGGGAGGGGATGCTGGGACGGGTGTGAGAGAGATGAGTGTGGATTCACTCACCTGTGTCTGTGTGTAGGGCGATCATGTCAGACGTTCAGAGGGACAGCAGGGTCACGTCTCTCACGACTCGAGCTGGAATCAGAAACTCTCTCGTCACCATCTTGGACCAGTTACAGCGCTGCCAGAAATCCCTCAATGAATTCCTGGAGGTAAAGCCTAAATTCAAATAATATATAATTGTAATTTTTACCTGCTGACATATTTGTAGAGTCATAGCAAAAACATGAATGCATGTAAAATAAACCATCGAAATAACAGAAACAAAAATAAGACACTATATTTGCTATATTTAAATATGTGTGTGTGTGGATATATATATATATATAATATATATTAGGGCTGGCCGATGTATCGAATGCTTTTGTCACGCGCATTTCTTCAGTAAAGCCGGTTCCCTGATTACCGCTAAATCGCCATCACCTGCTTTAGCGATTTAGCGGCAATCAGGGAACCGGCTTTACTGAAGAAATGCGCGTGACAAAAGCATTCGATACATCGCCCAGCCCTAATATATATATACAGTGGGTACGGAAAGTATTCAGACCCCCTTAAATTTTTCACTCTTTGTTATATTGCAGCCATTTGCTATCATATCATTTAAGTTCATTTTTTCCCCCCTCATTAATGTACACACAGCACCCCATATTGACAGAAAAACACAGAATTGTTGACATTTTTGCAGATTTATTAAAAAAGAAAAACTGAAATATCTTCAGACCCTTTGCTCAGTATTTAGTAGAAGCACCCTTTTGATCTAATACAGCCATGAGTCTTTTTGGGAAAGATGCAACAAGTTTTTCACACCTGGATTTGGGGATCCTCTGCCATTCCTCCTTGCAGATCCTCTCCAGTTCTGTCAGGTTGGATGGTAAACGTTGGTGGACAGCCATTTTTAGGTCTCTCCAGAGATGCTCAATTGGGTTTAAGTCAGGGCTCTGGCTGGGCCATTCAAGAACAGTCACAGAGTTGTTGTGAAGCCACTCCTTCCTTATTTCAGCTGTGTGCTTAGGGTCATTGTCTTGTTGGAAGGTAAACCTTCGGCCCTGAGCACTCTGGAGATGGTTTTCGTCCAGGATATCACTGTACTTGGCCGCACTCATCTTTCCCTCGATTGCAACCAGTCGTCCTGTCCCTGCAGCTGAAAAACACCCCCACAGCATGATGCTGCCACCACCATGCTTCACTGTTGGGACTGTATTGGACAGGTGATGAGCAGTGCCTGCTTTTCTCCACACATACCACTTAGAATTAAAGCCAAAAAGTTCTATTTTGGTCTCATCAGACCAGAGAATCTTATTTCTCACCATCTTGGCAAACTCCATGCAGGATTTCATGTGTCTTGCACTGAGGAGAGGCTTCCGTCGGGCCACTCTGCCATAAAGCCCCGACTGGTGGAGGGCTGCAGTGATGCTTGACTTTCTACAACTTTCTCCCATCTCCCGACTGCATCTCTGGAGCTCAGCCACAGTGATCTTTGGGTTCTTCTTTACCTCTCTCACCAAGACTCTTCTCCCCCGATAGCTCAGTTTGGCCGGACGGCCAGCTCTAGGAAGGGTTCTGGTCGTCCCAAACGTCTTCCATTTAAGGATTATGGAGGCCACTGTGCTCTTAGGAACCTTAAGTGCTGCAGAAATGTTTTTGTAACCTTGTCCAGATCTGTGCCTTGCCACAATTCTGTCTCTGAGGTCTTCAGGCAGTTCCTTTGACCTCATGATTCTCATTTGCTCTGACATGCACTGTGAGCTGTAAGGTCTTATATAAACAGGTGTGTGGCTTTCCTAATCAAGTCCAATCAGTATAATCAAACACAGCTGGACTCAAATGAAGGTGTAGAACCATCTCAAGGATGATCAGAAGAAATGGACAGCACCTGAGTTAAATATATGAGTGTCACAGCAAAGGGTCTGAATACTGATACCATGTGATATTTCAGTTTTTCTTTTTTAATAAATCTGCAAAAATGTCTACAATTCTGTGTTTTTCTGTCAATATGGGGTGCTGTGTGTACATTAATGAGGGAAAAAAAGAACTTAAATGATTTTAGCAAATGGCTGCAATATAACAAAGAGTGAAAAATTTAAGGGGGACTGAATACTTTCTGTACCCACTGTATATACATATATATATGAAGACTTCAGATGAGTGCTGAGTTCTGAAATTTTCTTCTAAAATGAGCATTTTTATCAAGCTCATATGTTTAGGTTCAGTAATTTTACTTTAATGGCAATTAATTCAATTCAATTCACATTTATTTGTATAGCGCTTTTCATGATACATATCATTTCAAAGCAATTAATAGGTCCTTTTCATATTCATATATTTATTAGGGGTGCAAGGGTTCAGATTACTCACGGTTTAGTTTGTATCACGGTTTTAGGCTCATGGTTTCGGTACGGTTCGGTATATGCTATGTTTAGGTAAAAAAAAACAACTATTATCAAATAAAAATAAAACAAAATATGAACAAATAATCAAACGGCAGCTTTTCAGGTTTTTCATGTACAATTTTCAAAGTAGCTAATAAAATGTAAAACTACATTACATGCAATCTTCACTTTAATAAAGATCAATCATTATTAATTATTAAGTTACTATTCAGTTATGAGCAATGAGTGATTTCCTTGTCTTTTGTTGTTTGATTAACATTAAAAACACATTCAGACAGCAGGAATTGAAGGGCTGCTGTCTCTAATACACTGATACTGAACACATGCGTTCTTTCTCGAGTGTATAAGTTCACTTAAGACATAACCGACTATGCTTGCTAGGATTAGGGCTGGGTACCGAACTCGATACTTTTTAGGTACCGATCGAACTGCCTCGATACTACTGAGTATCGAAAAAAGTCTTGTCATTCGGTACCAAATTTCGGTACCTCAGAATGGAGCCGATCGAGGAGAGGGGCGGAGAAATGCTTTCGCTGTCTCGTTGAGGAGCAAGTAACGTTGCGCTACATTGTTATTTATATCTAAATATATAAAACTATACGCGCGAGAGAGACCCTATGTGCGAGAGGGCGATTGAATCAACGGTTTCGTTTTCAGTTTATCTCCGAATGGACGGGTGAGAAACGGCTGTTTATGTGAGCAGCCGGTTCACTACAGATACTGTTAACAGAAAACAAAAGTGTAGCACTGCCTGCAGAAACAGTGGGACGCGCAATGTTTTTTAGACTAGTTATGGACAGGTACAACACACAGCAGCTTTACATCAGTGTTCGTCCCTCAAGTCTATGGAAACACGCGACCGGTTCGTGACGGCCTCTAGTTCGCCTGCACGAGCACAGGCTCTGCCTCTGGCTCCAGAACGCGAACAATTCTGCTGAAAAAGAGGTATCAGCGTCCTCCTGATACTGCGGATAATTTGCGGGTCGGGCCAAGTAATAAAAAAATAACATTCAAATTAATTGCGAGTGGATGAGAGATGAATCATTAATGTGTTGATTTTAATGAAGACACAGAACTCTTATTTCAATGTAAGACGCAACGAACTTGCGTCACTCTTACTTCCGCTTTGATCTTGTTAATAATAATAATTTTTTTGAAGAACAATAAGTGATTTAAAAAGAGCCTCACATACTTAATTTTTTGCATTGACAACTAAACTTTATTAAAACTATTTGCACTGATTTATTGTGTTGGGTAAATTTTGTTAATTTGTGCTTTTTTTATTCCCCGCAGTGGCTCTGGAGATTAGTCTTTGAGTCTGATAAAAAGTCAACAAAGTTAAAATATAAAACCAAAGATTTTTTTGAGGTTATGTAATCCTGTTTAAACAGATTTTATAAAACTGGTACCGAAAAAGGTATCATTTAGGTATCGGTATCGAAATCAAGCTATCGGTATCGTCTCGGTATCGAAAATTTTTGAACGATACCCAGCCCTAGCTAGGATACTTGTTAAGATGGGAATGCTGACATAATTCTGTGTGAATTTGTGCGTTCACACGCAAGACTTGAAGGAGACCTCAATATTTGCGCGCTTCGGATGAGTGCACAGTTCTTCTCACAGCGCGCGCGAGTTCTCTTTCGCAGCTTGCACTTGAATGTTTAAATTAGCAAGGCTTAAATGAGTTTAGTTTAAATGCAGATATCAACGTGTGTTGTTCAGGTCTCACCCGCGCCCGCGTGCTATCAACACCCGGGTGATGACGGCGTTATGTCTGGTCATATAGAGCATACGACACTCGCACTGTACAAAGTTTAGGGGAAGCCTGAATGCGTATCCATCGACAGAAACATACATTAGCCTAACTCTGTCTGTCTATTTTATTTATTTTCTACAAACCATATTATAGATGCATATGCGTCGTCAGATATGAGATGAACCGCGGTGCAAGTGTGTGTCGAACTGAGTGTGCAGAACGGTATGGTTCGATTTTTTACAGAGAACTGTTTCACCCCTAATATATATATTTATATATATATGTTATTTATTTTATATCATTTTTATATTAATATGTAAATATTTAAATATGAATATAAACGTTTAAATATTAGGTTTTCATGAATATTTTAATTACATTTGACCCATGCAGGAGAAGCGTTCTGCATTTCCTCGGTTTTACTTCATTGGAGACGACGATCTGCTGGAGATTCTCGGACAGGCCACAAACCCTACTGTGATACACACACACCTGAAGAAACTCTTCGCAGGTAACACACACACACACACCTGTTCACAGTTATCACACAAACAGCTGCGTATAGAGACATGGATGATTGTGTGTTGAAGGCATCAGCAGTGTGGAGTTTGATCAGAGTTTTCAGAGCATCACAGCCATGAAATCACTGGAGGGAGAGATGGTGCCGCTCCAGAACACCATCAGCATCTCCAACGACGTGGAGGTCAGATCTCTGTCTTTTTTTGCCAGATAATTTTGTCAGATAAACACATTAACCAAGTTTAGTGTTTAGTTCTTCCCTCATATTTAAAATATTTAGAAATATATTAAAAATTTTCCTCATATTTTGAAGTTTTATTCAAATTTGTAGGGTCATTAAAAACAAATATCCCCTCCAGACATCACTTTTGGCCACTACTGTGTGTGTGTGTGATTTTATATACAGCTATGGAAAAAATTAAGAGACCACTTAACATTGATTTCTGAACTTGGAGTGGTCTCTTAATTTTTTCCATAGCTGTATATATATATATATATATATATATATATATATATATATATATATAATATAATATAATATATATATATATATATATATATATATATATATAATATAATATAATATATATATATATATATATATATATATATATATATATATATATATATATATATATATATATATGCATTTGATTCTTTTATATTTGATATTCCTTTGTGGGTTGATGTCAGGTTTGGCTGAGCGCTCTCTCCACAGAGATGAAAAACACCCTGAAACATCTTCTGTGTGAATGTGTGAATGCTGGGAAGAAAGGAAACTTGGACCCCACACGCTACCCTTCTCAGGTAACACACACACACACTTCTTCAGAAACACCCATGAGTTCCTGTGGTTCAGCTGCAGTGACTGTGGAGTGACTCTGTTTCCAGATTCTGTGCCTGGCAGAGCAGATCCAGTTCACAGCGGATGTGGAGAACGCCATACGCCAGCAGAGCCTCCATCAGCTGGAGCAGGAGCTCACCGCCAAACTGGAGAACTACACCAGTGTAGACACCAACACGGACGACACTGCAGGTACTGAACACCTGCCTACATGCTTAAACCTCATGCTACTCAAATCTGCTGGAAAGTGTTCTCAGAAGAGATTAATAAACACAATCTTTTTCACTTCTAACAATGCCATAGAAATTCAGGTTACAGTAGTAGTTGAACCAGTAATAGACATTCAAAATTAAATGAAAGAAGAAAAGAAATTAAATTTTGCATTAAGGAAAAGAAGCCTTTTTTTTGCACTGTGACATTATTTTACATGACATTTAAGCACAATGGTTCTTGTCATAGCCTAATAAAACGAACAAATCTCAAATCTCTCATAATATGATAATGGAAAAAATTCTACATTATACATTGTGATAGTATTTGTAATGGCTTTAATTTATAGTGATTTATTTATTTAAAAATCATTCTTTGCAGACAGGATTTATATTCAAATATAAAAATCATCTCGTCTGTGTTTTGTACATTTTGCAAATTTTGTACATTTTAAAAATAAATTCATCAGTCTGGTGCACTTTGAGAGTTCAAAATTAAGCCCATGTTCAGTGTGAAAATGAAGAGTTCATTTGCAAAAACTGATAATTCTCCACATATAGCACGTTCTGTACCCTAAATCCTTTTTATCAGAAAAGCCGTTTTTTTCCACTGTCAGCCATCGCAAGTTCACGTTTTACAGCAGAAGATGACAAGCGCCCATGTTGTTTGTGTACAGAAACCAGTAAGTCCGTTTTAGCGAATCTGCACACAGTATTCAGGTCAGGTGACAAGGCTTCTAGTCACTTCAAAAAGATGCGCTAGCTGATGGAATTTTTGTCAAAGCTGACTAAAAGTGATCGAGGATTTATAATTTCAACTCCTGTAAGTCCTTGAACACCATACACGACTTACATGCTGAAACCTTGGTGGTTCTTTTGCGTGTGTGTGCGCGTTTGTGTGCACACGTGTGTTTGAGCATGTTTTAAATTACTTGGGTTTTGTTTAACTCTGAAACATGAAATGTGGAGTTATCTGCTTTTAATAAAAAACTAACTTTTAACAGGGCTCAACGTTAAGGATTTTTTCTACTGGCCTGGTTGGGACAGTGGTTCAAATTTTTACTTTCCCCACCAAAATTTTCACTAGCCCCAAAACAAAAAATGAATAAAAGTAAAAGACAAGAAAACAGGCCTATAAAATAAGCATAGTTATTGTTTTTGTTGTCTTTGTTACATTTAACCTCAATAAATAGGGTTATGACACCAAAAGCTACTAGATTAACTTCTTAAATATTTTAAATATTGTTACAGATAAACAGTAGGTAATAAAATAGAAACAAATAATCAAATTACAAGTAATAGCACAAATAAATACAACTGAACAAACATATTTATATAAATGAAATAAATGGGGCTTTTCAAGTTTTTCATGTAGTTTTAAAGGAGATTTTCAGGTACAGAAATTGTAATCTAATGTATAACTATAGAATAGATTAAACTTTATTAAAAGTTAATCAGTCAAGAGCAGTTACAGATGCATAAAATGTTTTTAATTAAAAAAAATTAAGACACTTTAAATGTGAAATTAAACCTGCCAGTAGGTGGCAGCGAATCACTGTTAATGAGCGAATCATTGAGATTAAACTGATTCATTACAACGGCTGATTCATTCAGGAAGTGTTTCTCAGAGACACATAACAATTCTGTGGACTTTGAAACTATTTTCATTGGCGAAATAGAGCGAAACAGGCGATTTGGTGTCTTAAATGTAATTCACTTGATATTAAGTTCTTGTTCATTAAACTGTACGCTGAATAAAATCAATATCACATTTGTAATCATGCTAATATTTGTGTAATATTGGTTAACTATATTAAATTATATAAATATGAAATATATACAGGGGCATTTTGCCAGTTATCTTGAATTCTGGGTCATTCTAAATGTATTTTAATAGATTAAATCACGCAGTAAATGCGTACACTAAATATGCATGCACACTAGTCTAACCTACTAGACCACGTCACTTAGTGTACGCGTGCACTCAATGGGTGTGTTTTTGTTTGTTTTTGTAAAGTGAGGGACATACTCGATAATTTCAGATCGTTAAATCAACAGTTACGATATCATTGACGGTATATAACGCACACCCGACAGCACTGGCCCGATCGCGCAAATGACCGTTCTGTCTACTGTCCTGAGCGTCGTTCACACGGGCCCCGGGCCATCGGGCAGTCCTTATTGTCGAGCCCTGATTAATATATATAAAAAACATACTTTTAATGAACTTTAATTTTTTAATTTATCTGTATTTTTTAGAGTTTTTATTACTTAATCAAAACAACCCAACTGCAGTTACTGATATTACTTGGAATGCACAATAAAAAAACATGATTTGTGAGAATGAATAAAAATGGAGTTAAATGTTTTTGCAAATGAACTCTTCAAATTAAACATAGAAAAATGTTGGTCAGTTGACTTGTTCCTGAACTGTTCGTCTCCGAGCAAAACACATCGGTGTTTCATTTCTGAATCCGTGTTTTGAATGAATCGGATGAATCAATGATTCAATGACTCATTCATAAAGAGAGCCATTTACTTAATTCCTGAATGAATCAGCTGTTCGAACGAATCGAATGAATGACTTACTCATTTAGACATTTACTGCCACCTACTGGCAGTTTTAGATTCTTATTTAGAGTAATAAGCATGTAATAAATAATTTATTATTTACATATATTAAAAAAAAACATTAAGAGAACATTAAAAGCTAAAGCTATAAATCCAGTCATCATTTACTCACCCTCATGGTCCAAAAGTTTGTGTAATAAATTGTATGTTGAATCAAATAAAATATTTATTTCTGAAGCTGCTTTTCATGATGCTTTACACAATAATGACTTTAAATGATCTTTTCTCTCACATTTGATGTTAATTAATTTGATTAATTAATTGCCACATCACGTAATTGATTAGATTAAAAATTAATCTCTAAATAATAATCATAATAATTGGCCTTATATAAAATAAATAGGCATTTCTTTGATTTTAGTAAGTGTGTGTGTGTGTTTGTGTCAATGACACCGCTCTGTTTAATTTCTTTTAATCTTTTTTTTTCACACTGCAGGTGATTCTGAATAAAGCCTCTAATTCTCTGGCTGCATATTCACACCGTTCGCTAATTGTCAGATTAATCTAACAAATAAAGCGATGTGAACATCCATAAAGCTCTTTAGTCCATTTATGAGCTCAGGAGTTTATTCACTGAAGCTTCAGTGAGACTCACTATAAATTCAAGTAAATGGAGCTTCTGATGAGCCACACTGTTAACAGTGATTATGGGTAATTCTGATTATAAGTCACTCAGGAAAAACCGCTGCTGCTGCAGGGCCTCAATGATCTAATCACAAACACTTCTAGCCTGTTCTTCAGACGCCTGTTTGATAAAAACACTCTCCACCTCTGCACCCAATCAAACAGTCATTAGCTGTTGATTTCACCCTTTATTTAACCAGGAAAGACTCACTTTCGGATGGTTTTGTGTTGTAGAGTCCAGAGTTCTGCAGCTGAAGCTGAGGGCTCTGATTCTGGACGTGATCCACAACATCTCAGTTGTTCAGAGTCTGAGAGAAGCTCAGATTCACACCACTGACGACTGGTTCTGGAAGAAACAGCTGCGGTTCTACCTGAACGCAGAGCAGCGCTGCTCCATACAGATGGTGGACGCAGAGTTCAGCTACACCTATGAGTATCAGGTGAGGGTCAGGTGATCGGCTCAGAAAGACAGTCAGACAGCAGCCCAAATGAACAGAATGACACATGGTGGAAAGTGATGAAGTAACATCAGTCAAGGTTTTGTTATTGGGTCAAGATCATTAGTGACACTCGTAACACAAGAGATGCTGGAGTCAGATCCTCACGCTGCTTCACTCTCTCTCTCTTTCAGGGAAACGCTCCTAAACTGGTGCACACGCCTCTCACGGACAAGTGCTATCTGACACTGACACAGGCCATGGAGATGGGTTTGGGCGGGAACCCGTACGGCCCTGCGGGAACCGGCAAGACTGAGTCCGTCAAAGCCCTGGGAGGATTGTTTGGAAGACAAGTGCTGGTCTTCAACTGTGATGAGGTACACACACACACACACACACACACACACACACACACACAGAGAACATAACACACACACACACACACACACAACACAGAGAACATAACACACACACACACACACACACACAACACAGAGAACATAACACACACACACACACACACACACAACACAGAGAACATAACACACACACACACACACACACACAACACAGAGAACATAACACACACACACACACACACACACACAACACAGAGAACATAACACACACACACACACACACACACAACACACAAAACAAAACACACACACACACACACACACACACAACACAGAGAACATAACACACACACACACACACACACACAACACAGAGAACATAACACACACACACACACACACACACACAACACAGAGAACATAACACACACACACACACACACACACAACACAGAGAACATAACACACACACACACACACACACACACACAACACAGAGAACATAACACACACACACACACACACACACACACACACACAACACACAAACACACAACATAACACACACACACACACAACACAGAGAACATAACACACATACACAACATAAACACATACACAACACACAAACACACAACATAACACACACACACACAACACAGAGAACATAACACACATACACAACATAAACACATACACAACACACAACATAACACACACACACACACACACAACACAGAGAACATAACACACATACACAACATAAACACATACACAACACAGAGAACATAACACACACACACACACACACACACAACACAGAGAACATAACACACATACACAACATAAACACATACACAACACAGAGAACATAACACACACACACACACACACAACACAGAGAACATAACACACACACACACACACACACACACACACACACACATGTTTGTTTTTGTGAATTGTGGGGACTTTCCATAGACTTCAATGCATTTTACACTGAACAAACTGTACATTCTATCCCCCTACCCTGCCCCTACCCCTAAACCTAACCCTCACAGGAAACTGTGCAAACTTTTACTTTTTCACAAAAACTCATTCTATATGATTTATAAACCCATTTACATTGTGGGGACCGCTGGCTGGTCCCCACAATGTAGGTGAACTCAGGTTTATATTACATCATGGGGACATTTGGTCCCCACAATGTAATATAAACAAAAGCACACACAACACAGAGAACATAACACACACACACACACACACAAACACACAACATAACACACACACACAACACAGAGAACATAACACACATACACAACATAAACACATACACAACACACAAACACACAACATAACACACACACACACACATACACACACACACACACACACAAACACACACACACACACACACACAAACACACAACATAACACACACACACACAACACAGAGAACATAACACACATACACAACATAAACACATACACAACACACAAACACACAACATAACACACACACACACACACACATACACACACACACACACAAACACACACACACACAAACACACAACATAACACACACACACACAACACAGAGAACATAACACACATACACAACATAAACACATACACAACACACAAACACACAACATAACACACACACACACACACACACACACACAACACAGAGAACATAACACACATACACAACATAAACACATACACAACACACAACATAACACACACACACACACACACACAACACAGAGAACATAACACACATACACAACATAAACACATACACAACACACAACATAACACACACACACACACACACAACTCACACAACATACAACTCACACACCCACAGATACACACACAACACACACAACACACACACACACACACAACATACAGTACACATGCAGACACACAAAAACAGACAAAAACACAACATACAACACACACACACACACAACATACAACAAACACACATACACACACACACAAAACATACAACACACATGCAGACACACAAACACACAAAATACAACACACCTATACACACACACACACACACAACATACAGTACACATGCAGACACACAAAAACAGACAAAAACACACAGCATACAACACACACACACACACAACAAACACACATGCTCACACACACACACACACACACACACACACACACACACACACACACACACAAAACATCCAACACACATGCAGACACACAAACAGACACAAACACACAAAATACAACACACCTATACACACACACACACAACATACAGTACACATGCAGACACACAAAAACATACAACATATAACACACACACACACACACACACACACAACATACAACAAACACACATTCACACACACACACACAAAACATCCAACACACATGCAGACACACAAACAGACACAAACACACAAAATACAACACACCTATACACACACACACACACACACACACACATAACACACACAACATACAGTACACATGCAGACACAAAAAAACATACAACATATAACACACACACACACACACACAGATACACACACACACAGCATACAACACACACACAACACACACGCAGACACACACACACACACACATGTATTATATTGATGCTAGCAGAGATTTCTCATTAAGCTCCGTGTTACTGTGAATAACAGAAGTGATTCCAGTGCTGGGAGAGTCAATCAGGCATCTTTACAGCCATTAAACAGTTTCATGTGTGAAGGCGTCTCATATCTCTGTGCATTAGGGTATAGATGTGAAGTCCATGGGGCGGATCTTCGTCGGCCTGGTGAAGTGTGGAGCGTGGGGCTGTTTTGATGAGTTCAATCGCCTGGAAGAGGCCGTGCTCTCCGCCGTCTCCATGCAGATACAAGCCATCCAGAACTCACTGAAAAACCACCGCACCACCTGCCAGCTACTCAATAAAGAGGTGACCTAACACACATGCTTCAGTTCCTGCTAATCATAAAAATATGTAACACATACCAACACAAAAGAGACGGTGTGACACTCTGTGTGTGTTTTCAGGTGGAGTTGGACCCTAACTCGGGCGTCTTTATTACTCTGAACCCGGCGGGTAAAGGATACGGAGGGCGGCAGAAGTTGCCGGATAATCTGAAGCAGCTCTTCCGACCGGTTGCCATGACGAGTCCCGATAACGAGCTCATTGCTGAGGTCATCCTGTACTCAGAGGGGTTTAAGGAAGGAAAGGCACTTGGACGAAAATTGGTCGCTATATTCAACTTGGCCAGGTAGAAGCTTGTATGTTTATGCAATATAACACTGTGTGTCTGTGCAGGACTTCACATGTGAATATGTGTGTGTTTGTGTGCAGGGAGCTGTTGACGCCCCAGCAGCACTATGACTGGGGTTTACGTGCGCTGAAGACGGTTCTGAGAGGCTGTGGGAGTTTACTGCAGTTACAGAGACTGAACAACAACCCCAGTGAGTGACTCTCACCTGAGTCCATGATCACATGACTCCATCAGTAAACTGTCCAGGATCAGTTCACGTCCATGTTCTCTGTGTCTGTCCGCAGTGAAAGAGAGCTGGTTAGTGGTTCAGGCTCTGAGGTTAAACACCATGTCAAAGTTGACGTTCGCCGATAGCTCTCGGTTTGATGCCCTGGTCAGAGACGTGTTTCCTGGAGTCGACTTTAAGGACGTGGAATATGAGACGCTCAAATCCGCCCTGCTGTCTGTGTATGAAGAGGCACGGCTGGAGATCATACCCAGTCAGGTACCTGCCTGTGCACCCTGCATACTACACTACACCCTACTTAGGGCTCTATGATATCTGTTCTATGAAAAAGTGCCATTTTTGTTTTCCATTAAAATTTTTCTGAATTTTTTTTTCTAGTTTCCATTTTAATGGTTCATTTCAATTTTAGTTATCAAGAATTTGTATTTTCTTTTTGAATGTTTTGTCCCATGATGACTTTTTGGAATGTTTTCAATTTGTTTTCAAAAGCAAAAAAGAAAAAATTAGTTATCAAAAACCCTGTTTAATTAATTGAAATAATGAAACGTATGCAATTTATTAAAAGTTTAACAAAAATAATTTTTTTTAGAATCCTATGAAATCCATTAGATTTTTCTCCACCAATCCATATTTTCCATCTTAATATTTCTGGATTCCTTTTTAATGGTTTAATTAAATTTTAATAATAATAAAAAAAGTTCAATTTCTAAAACTTTAACAATTTAATTATTTATTATATGCAAATGTATTATAAAAAATGGTGGTTCAAATCAAATGAAGGCATAAAACATTAAACATTTTATTTTTTTGGCAAACAAAAATGCAATTTTATGATATTCATTAAAAAAATGAATTAATATTATTTACTATATTTTGTAGTACATATTTATGGAAGCCTGTTTCCACCACTGAATAAAAAAATATATTATTGCAACTTTTTATCTTTTCTCAGTGCTACTTCTTTCTCAGTGTGGTATAAACTTGCAATTGCGAGAAATAGTCAGAATTGCAAGTTAAAAACTCAAAATTCTGAGGAGTAAAGTCAGTATTAGGAGAAATAAAGTCAGAATTGCAAGTTATAAACTCAAAATTGCGACATAAAGTCAGAATTGCGAGAAATAGTCAGAAATGCAAGTTATTAACTCAGAATTGCGAGAAATAAACTCAAAATTTCAAATAAATAAAGTCAGAATTGTGAGTTATAAAGTCAAAATGAACCTTTTTATTAAACCAGATGAGTCAATTGAGAACCAGTTCTCATTTACAATGACGACCTGGCCAAGAGGCAGCATAAATGGGTACAATACAATAAAAAACATAATAGAGTTACAAATAACACTGTTACAAACAGTGACATTTAAAAACAAACAAATAACTAAAAATTGCGAGAAATTAAGTCAGAATTGTGAGTTAAAAACTCAAAATTGTGAGAAATAATGTCAGAATTGCATGTATAAACTCATAATTCCTAGAAATAAAGTAAGAATTGTGAGAAATAGACAGAATTGCAAATTATAACCTCAGAATTGTGAAAAATAAACTCAAAATTGCGAGTTATAAAATTCTGAGAAATAAAGTCAGAATTGTGAATTAACTCAAAATTACAAGAAATAGAGTCAGAATTGACCAAACTGAGAAACGCAGAGCATGCAGGCTTCAGTATTCACAGACACTAGTCCATATCACAGTTGGATTCAGTGTGCAGCGCTGCTTTTCATTCATTCATCCATCATTTTGAAATGTGTGTGTAGATAAAGAAGGCTCTGGAGCTGTACGAGCAGCTCCGGCAGCGGATGGGTGTGGTGGTGGTCGGGCCCAGCGGGGCGGGGAAGTCCACTCTGTGGAGGATGCTGCGGGCGGCTCTGGGCAGGATGGGCCGTGTGGTCAAACAGTACACCATGAACCCCAAAGCCATGCCACGGCAGCAGCTCCTGGGGCACATCGACATGGACACGCGAGAGTGGTCCGACGGGGTGCTGACGTCCTCCGCTCGACAGGTGGTGCGAGAGCCACAGGGTGAGGACAAACACACACACACACACTACATACATGAACACTCAATACACACTTTAACCCTACTCTCACAAAAACCCATTAAATACACATGATAACGCATGAAAGACCAAACACACTCAGTAAACTTGAAAGTGAGTTTAACTGAGATTTTAGTTTGCCTGATTGTGCTCTTCACTCCTCTCTTTCTCTTTCAGAGGTGAGCTCATGGATTGTATGTGATGGAGACATTGACCCAGAGTGGATCGAGTCATTAAACTCTGTGCTGGATGATAATCGCTTGCTCACGATGCCCAGCGGTGAGAGGATTCAGTTCGGCCCCAACGTCAACTTCCTGTTTGAGACCCACGATCTGAGCTGCGCCTCACCAGCCACCATCTCTCGCATGGGCATGATCTTCCTCAGGTAATTAATTATTTTATTAATTTGTACATTTATTTTACATTTTTCTTTTACAATCTTCTTTTGTTTTTAATATTTTAATTTGTTTAGATTATTTAAATAAATAAATAACAATTTGTTTTTGCATGTCCTTTTTTCATGTTTTAAACATTTTTTAATTTACTTTTTTATTTTTAGCATTTAATTCAGTTTAATTATTTTAATTAATAAGTAAACATTTGTAATACATTTACTTTACATTTTTCATTTACATTTTTTCATTAGATTTTTAGTATTTTAATTCAGTTTAATTCTTTTAATAAATAAATAAATAAACATTTGTTTTTACATTTAAATTTGTTTTACATTTTTCATTTACATTTTTCCATTACGTTTTTTAGCATTTTAATTCAGTTTAATTATTTTAATAAATAAATAAATAAACATTTGTTTTTACATTTACGTTTACTTTTCATCTTTTTTTAGCATTTTAATTCAGCTTAATTATTTTAATAAATAAATAAACATTTGTTTTTACATTTACTTTTTTACATTTTTATTTACTTTTTTATTTTTAGCCTTTAATTCAGTGTAATTATTTTAATAAATGAATAAACATTTGTTTTTACATTTTTTTTATTTACTTTTTTATTTTTATCATTTAATTCAGTTTAATTCTTACTTTACATTTTTAATTTAAATTTTTTCATTAGATTTTTAGTATTTTAATTCATTTTAATTTTTTTAATAAATAAATAAATAAATATTTGTTTTTACATTTACGTTTTTAATTTTCATCTTTTTTAGCATTTTAATTCAGCTTAATTTAATAAATAAATAAACATTTGTTTTTACATTTATTTTTTACGTTTCATTTTCATTTTTTTATTACATTAATTTTTTCGCATTTTAATTCAGCTTAATTCTTTTAATAAAAATAAACATTTGTTTTTACATTTAAATTTGTTTTACATTTTTCATTTACATTTTTTCATTACATTTCTTAGCATTTTAAATCAGTTTAATTACTTTAATAAATAAACATTTGTTTTTATATTTACATTTTTTTACATTTTTATTTAAAGCATTCAAATTATTTTGATAAATAAATGAACACTTTACATTTACATTTTTATTATTTTTGTAGCATTTGAATTCAGTTAAATTCTTTTAGTACATAAACATTTGTTTTTTCTTTTTTTCTTTTTACAATTTTCTTTTTTTTTCATTACATTTTTAGCATTTATTTCAGTATTTGTATGTGCATTACAGTGATGAAGACACTGACGTCGGCGCTCTGGTGAAGTCGTGGCTGAAGAGGGAGGATGAAGACAACAGAATGAATCTGGAGAACTGGCTCAATGATTATTTCCACAGAGCTCTGGACTGGGTTCTCAAACAGGTGCCGTCCCGTGACACACATTGCTTTAACTCTGACCCAGCACATTCACTGCATCATAAACATCTCCGTCTCTCTTTCTGCAGAGTGATTTTGTGGTGGACACCAGTCTGGTCGGGACGGTGCTGAACGGTTTGTCCCATCTGAGAGGGGTCAGAGAGAGAGGACAGTTTGTCGTTGGACTCATCCGTGGTTTGGGAGGAAACCTCACACTCAAATGCCACCAGGAGTTCGCCAAGGAGGTCAGAGCCGTCCTGATTTATGGGAAATGTAATTTCATGCCTGCTCAGCCTTACCGCCTGTCAATAAATTCAGGAGCCACTCCTTTAGATTAACACTTATGACCAGTCGTAATTTAAAACTTGAGTTTTAAAGAAGCAGTGAAACTTTGATGTGATTCAGTCAGGGGTCACAATCTACATTTTATGTTGTCCACTCTTAATGTCAGTCAAGGTTTCTTGCACCATAAAGAGTCATAATTTAGTTTTCATGGTCATTTCATCCTCTCTCTGAGCAGTAGATATAAACAGGCGGTACCTTTATCCCTTTGATGACTGAATAAGTGCAATTCACCTTTATTCCACAAGGTGGCAATGTCTGATACACAATGATGAAGTGACTTCACTCATAGTTACTGCAGGCAGAAAACAAAAGAATAGGAAGTATCATTAGCAAAGCTTGAAGTGGCTCAGCAGTTTACTGAACATTAGTGTCACTGTTCCTCTGAAAATATAATAATAACATCTAATTAAAACTATTAACAAACTATAATGGTATATCAGTGATGCTGAAATAACACTGTTGTGTTTTCATGTTCTGAATGTGTGTTTAGGTTCTGAGTTGGGCCAGAGAAAGCCCACCTGACCCTCGTAAGCCTCTGGATACGTACTACGACCCCGCATCTGGCCGTCTGTGTGCGTATGAGCTGCAGCGAGGGGAAGGTGTGTGTGAGGAAGACCTCAGTAACCCACACAATCTCCCCGTCATACACACAACTGACATGCAGCGCGGACTCGACCTCTTCACCCCGTGGCTCTCGTCCAATCACAGGCAGCCGTTCCTGCTGGTGGGGCCGGAGGGATGCGGGAAAGGGTATGACACACATTCGTACCAGGGCTTGTTGAGCGCTTCTTATGCAAAAACACATGCACAAAATGACGATGCTCTCTGTGTGTGTCAGGATGCTCCTGCGCTGCGCTTTCGCCCAGCTTCGCTCCACGCAGGTGGCCGTGGTGCACTGCAGCGCTCAGACGTCCTCCCGTCACGTCCTACAGAAACTCTCGCACACGTGTTTGGTCATCAGCTCCAACACGGGACGCGTGTACCGTCCCAAAGACTGCGAGAGGCTGGTGCTGTACCTCAAAGACATCAACTTGCCCAAACCTGACAAGTGGGGCACCAGCAACCTCATTGCCTTTCTGCAGCAGGTCATGTGCTACACTTTTTTTTTTTTTTAGTGCAAATCAAGTTAATTTAGTTTTTCACAGTCTTTTTTCCCCCACAGGTTTTGACATATCAGGGCTTCTATGATGAGAACCTGGAGTGGGTCGGGCTGGAGAACATTCAGATCGTGGCTTCGATGTCAGCAGGTGGCGCTGTGGGGCGGCATCCTCTCACGTCACGCTTCACCTCGATCGTACGCATCTGCACCATCGAGTGAGTACTGATACACACAGACTATCTAAATGATATGAAGTCTAAATGGTATTAAAGCTTGTTTCCACCACAGAATAAAAAAATAAAAAAGGTGATTAAATTAAAGGTCATGTCTCACAATTGCGAGTTTATATTTCATAATTCTGACATTTTTTCTCACAATTGCGAATTTATATCTCATAATTCTGACTTTTTTTCTCAGAATTGCAAGATATAAAGTCAGAATTGAGAGATATAAAGTCAGAATTGCGAATTAATTAATTAATCAATTGTGAGTTATTATGTATTCGTTTCAATTTTGGGGAATTGAAACAAGGTTATATCTCACAATTCTCACTTTTTTTAGTCACAATTACCTTTTTTATTTTTTTATTCCATGGCAGAAATAAGCTTCCGTAAAATGGGGACTGCAAGGACTTCCATTGTTTTTATACTAAGCTAGTTATTAATACTAAAAATCCCAACAGAAAACTCTCTGTATTCATAAGGACGTCCTTAAAATGAACTTTTGAGAGGTTTTATCAGGTTTATCACATGTTTGGGTACAAATTTATCCCCAAAATATGTTTAAGTAGGTACACACATGCACACACACACACACACACACACACTAATCCATCTCTCCTGTAGTTATCCAGACAGAGAGCAGCTGCAGACCATCTATAGCGCATACCTGAAACCCGTGCTGCAGAGGACTCTGGGTAATGATCCGACCTGGAGCTCTACAGGGAAGATCCACCAGCTCGCCAGCTCATTAGTGCAGGTCTACGAGCAGGTCAGATGTGATTGGACATTTAAAAGTGTCTGTGTTGATGTCATTGTGAATGTGATGTACATTATTGTTTTCCTAAAGAGTCTCTTCTGCTCACCAAGGCTGCATTTATATGATTAAAATACAGTAAAACAGTGAAATATTATCTCAATGTAAAATATCTGTTTTCTATGTGAATATATATTAAAATGTAATTTATTCCTGTGATCAAAGCTGAATTTTCAGCATCATTACTCCAGTCTTTAGTGTCACATGATCCCTTCATTCTAATATGATGATTTGATGCTCAAGAAATATTTCCAATTTTTGTGGAAACCTTGATACATTTTATTTTTCAGGATTCTTTGATGAATATAAAGTTCTAAAAGAACAACATTTTTTTTAAATAGAATCTTTTGTAACAATATAAATGTCTTTTACTGACACTTTTCATCAATTTAATGCATCCCTGAAGAATAAAAGTATTAATTTCTTTCAAAAAGAGACTCCAACCTTCAGTATGATAGTGTAAGTTTTGACTGGTTTGGTTATGTGTGTTTCAGGTGAAGGCTAAATTCTCCGTAGATGATCACAGTCATTACCTGTTCACCCCGTGTCTGCTCACACAGTGGGTCCTGAATCTGCTGCGATATGACCTGAGCGCAGGTGAACTCAATGCATTCATTAAACCAGCGCTAATTCACTAACATGTCCCAAAACTGACACCTGAGATTGATTTATGCTGCCTTAAATTGTTGCCAAAATGAGGTGTCTTATAAGCCAGCAACAGTCCTATCAAAAATACATATGTGATGCCCTAAAATTTTGTCTAGGTAGGCAGCTGACTAGGTTTTGGAGACATTAGCCTATTTAGTGACTTTTATTTCAAATGTTGACTTGCTAAAGGGTGTCTGTAAGTGTTTGGATTTGGGTGTACTGGTTATCATTAGCTTAATTCATGAACAATAGACATCTGTGAGGTTCTCACCAAACATGTTTTCTGTGTGTGTTTGTGCTTACAGGTAAATCCGCCGTAGATTCAGTCCTCGAGGCGGTGGCGTATGAAGCCCGGCGTCTGTTCAGGGACCGGATCGTGTCCTCTAAAGATCTGAATGTGTTTGATAACATCCTGTCCTCCGTCATCAGGGGCGACTGGGGCTCGGATGCACTCGACAACATGACAGGTCACACACTCACACTTACACTACCGTTCACATTCATTAAGCATGCATTGAATTGATCAAAAGGGACAGTAAAGACATTTATAATGTAACAAAGCTTTCTATTTATCCTGAAAACACAAACATATGAAGCAGCACAACTGTTTTCAACACTGATAATAATCATCATCATATTAGAATGATTTCTGAAGGATCATGTGACACTGAAGACTGGAGTAATGATGCTGAAAATTTAGCTTTGATCACATGAAATAATTATATTTCAATTATAGAAAACATTGAAATAATATTTCACATTATTACCGTATTTTTGATCAAATAAATGCAGCTTTGATTGGATCCTTTGTTCATTTGTGTTGTGATTTACCACAGATACGTACTTTGTAACATGGGCCGCGTCTCATGAGGGTCGTTCCCCTGGTCAGCCCCTCCCACCGCACGGAAAACCGCTCGGACGTCTCAACGCCAGTGACCTCAGAGAGATTATACACAAGGTAAGAAAAGAAATAAAATTATAACATGTTCATAGTCAGTCCCTCCAGATTTTTGTGATTTAACTGCATTATCTAATTATTAAGTAAATTCCTCATTTGTAAATCTCTAAATGTAAATATAATTTGAATGTAATTTATTTTGTGTCCCATCAGGGAATAGTTCTGTACGGCCGTGATAACCGTGAGTTGGACATCCTGTTGTTTCCGGAGGTTCTGGACTACATGTCTCGAGTGGACCGTGTCCTGAGCTCTCCGGGCGGGTCGTTGCTGCTAGCGGGACGTAGTGGTGTCGGCCGGCGCACGGCTACATGCGTGGTCAGCCACATGCACAGGGCGTCTCTCTTCACTCCTAAAATCTCCCGCTCGTACTCGCTGAAACACTTCAAATCTGACCTCAAAACTGTGAGTCTCAGTCCATGCTGACTCTCTGCATGCTTACAGCACAAGACGCTCATTCAGACTCTCTCTCTCTGTAGGTCATGCAGTCGGCCGCTGTGGACGGCCAGCAGGTGGTCTTGTTGTTAGAAGATCATCAGTTTGTTCATCCGGCCTTCCTGGAGATGGTCAATAGTCTGTTGTCGTCAGGTCAGTTCAAACCTCACTGTGTATTGCCAAACAATATCAAAATACTTTGCTTCAAACAGAAACACTATCAATAGTGCATCATATTTGATGTTCATAACAGGTGAAGTTCCTGGTTTGTACTCCACTGAAGAGTTGGAGCCTCTGCTGTCATCTCTGAAAGATCAGGCGTCGCAGGACGGGTTTACCGGTCCGGTTCTCAACTATTTCTCCCAACGTAAGGACTCACACACACAGTGTTGCTTGTTTTGACTTCCATAAAATGTCTTCACAAGCAAATTTTGCTTTTCTGTGTTGATGCATTTCACATTGCAACATCTCTGTTCCCCAAAATAAATCACTAAAAGCATCTTGATAAATACAAACTAGATGGGGGACATTAGCTATATATTATTTTTCACTCATAACTCATATATATCTTCAATCTTTTATAATTCTGTTAAAGATTTTATTTTATTTTATTTTATTTTTACATTATATCAACTTAATTTGTTTTATTATTTTATTTTGACCTTTTATTTTGACCTTTTTTTTTGTTTTATTGGATAAGATGTCAAGTATTTTGATCAATTTTCTCAGGAGAAAGAGACTAAAGTCAATTTTAAATGCGTAAATCTGCTAAAAGTTTTGGTCTTTCTGATCACTACAATACTAAAAACAAGCACTAAAACATAATTCCTTAATCATATGTGTGTGTTTGTGAGTGTTGTTATAATCGATTTGTTAATTTAAATAAAGCTGAAGTAAAACAAAATATAAATATTAGGTGAAAACCTTCACAACTAGCTGAAATAACTAAAATAAGTTTAAATTGAAGGATTAAAATTACTAAAACTAAAGTGGAAATTAAAATAAATTAAAATTTCAAAGCTAAATAAAAAATATTAAAAAACCCAGTAAATACAGAAAGAAAAGCTAATTCAAAATATTAATAAACATACGGTTTTGGGGTCACGGTTCAGTAAGATTCAATAGGAGAAATGGTCACACTTTAGTTTAGGGTCCAATTCTCACTATTAACTAACTATTAAAGGATTAGTTCACCCAAAAATTAAAATTAATTTATTACTCACCCTCATGTCCTTCCACACCCGTAAGTTAATCTTCAGAACACAAATTAAGATATTTTTGATGAAATCCGATGGCTCAGTGAGGCCTCTGTTGGCAGCAAGATAATTAACACTTTCAGATATCCAGACAGCTACTAAAGACATATTTAAAACAGTTCATGTGACTACAGTGGTTCAACCATATTGTTATGAAGCGACGTGAATACTTGTTGTGCACCAAAAAAACAAAATAGCGACTTTATTCAACAATATCTAGTGATGGGAGATTTCAAAACACTGCTTCATGAAGCTTTACCAATCTTTTGTTTTGAATCAGTGGTTCACTGTAGCATGAATCAAACTGCCAAAGTCACGTGAACCAGTGAAATTTCGAAACGTTTCGATACACTTGACATTACGAAGCTTCGTTTACTGAAATCACATGATTTTGGCAGTTCGATACGCGATCCAAACCACTGATTCGAAACAAAAGATTCGTAAAGCTTCATGAAGCAGTGTTTTGAAATCGCCCATAACTAGATATTGTTGATTAAAGACGTTATTTAGCTTTTTTTGGAGCACAAAAAGTATTCTCGTCGCTTCATATCATCAAGGCTGAACCACTGTAGTCACATGATCTGTTTTAAATATATCTTTAGTAGCTTTCTGGGCATCTGAAAGTGTAATTATCTTGCTGTCAATAGAGGCCTCACTGAGCCATCAGATTTCATCAAAAATATCTTAATTTGAGTTCTGAAGATGAACGAAGGTCTTACAGGTGTAGAACGACATGAGGGTGAGTAATAAATGACATAATGACATTAATGAAATAACTTTCATTTTTGGGTGAACTAACCCTTTAAGCACTAAACAAAACAGAATGCACTCTTAGGTCATATCTCTTTGCAGGGACGATAAAAAACAAAAAGGTGTCTGGTCACAATCAGTAACAAAACTGAAAAGCTTCTTTTGTTAAGAAAGTACAAAATAAACATGCGTGCGCACTACCTAGTGGACTTTGTTTTCAAGTGCTCAAGTCATTTGTGTATGTGCTGTTCTTCTGTTCTTTTTCCTGTTGTGGTGGTTAGCAAACAGTGTTGCATTACCGCGCACGCCCCCTTCTGGACTGGAGTGTGGATTGACTGTATTCGTCGTCTAACTGCAACTGTGTTCATTCGTACTGTACCATACAGGACGAATACATGTACCATTACACCCCTAACATATGAATAACACTTGTTTGTGTGTGTTTGCGCAGGCGTTCAGCAGAACCTCCATGTGGTTTTGATCATGGACTGCACTAATGAGCACTTCACCATTAACTGTGAGAGTAACCCCGCCCTCTACAGGAAGTGCTCCGTGCAGTGGATGGAGGGCTGGTCCGACAGCAGCATGAAGAAGGTGAACAGAGGAACAGTATTAGGGGGTGTCGTTTGAGCCACATCTGTATTTGTATTAATTCATTTTGGTCATGTGACTCATTTTTTTTTAGATCCCAGAGATGCTGCTGTCAAGGATGGAAGGAGAGGATGAGAAAAATGGAGAAAAACAGAAGAAGAAGAAGAAATCTGGTATGAAGTTGAAGAAAAGCGTGTGTACTTATAGCTGTACGTGGATGTTAAACTGCTCTCTGGTTGGTTGTCTTTCAGCATCCGTGCATTCAGAGCTCTATCGGTCCTTCCTGACGATCCACGAGTCGTGTCGGGAATTCGGAGCCACGCCTAGTCAATACCTGAGCTTCCTGCAGGTGTACCAGTCCATCTACAGCTCCAAACGAAAGGAGCTGACCCACAAACAACAGCATCTACAGGTGAGCAGCTTCAGTGATAGAGACAGGAGCTCGAATTTATAATGCGCCTGCATGCTAATGTTTGGGGTTCCCATGTGACTGCAGGCAGGCGTGGCCAAGCTGAACGAAGCGAAGGCATTGGTGGATGAGTTGAAGAGGCGGGCGGCCGAGCAGAGCGGCTTACTGAAGACCAAACAGGCCGAGGCGGATGCCGCTCTGCAGGAGATCACTATGTCAATGCAGGTGTGTGTTTGAGGCACGTGTGTGTATAAACACGTAGTGTGAAGCTGTTCGAGGGTATTAACATGTGGTGCGCTTCAGAACGCCAGTGACCAGAAGACGGAGATGGAGAAGATCAAAGAGAGGATGGCACAG
Source organism: Chanodichthys erythropterus (assembly GCF_024489055.1). Taxonomy (NCBI): domain Eukaryota; kingdom Metazoa; phylum Chordata; class Actinopteri; order Cypriniformes; family Xenocyprididae; genus Chanodichthys; species Chanodichthys erythropterus. The sequence continues at coordinate 3,159,338 of NC_090237.1, forward strand.
GAAGTCTCCAAGATCGAAGAGCGGAAGAAGAAGATAGACGAGGAGCTCAGAGAGGTTCAGGTGAGCACACCTGTTTGCTTGACCTGAGCTTGGGTTATTATTAATTGGGTATTATTATTGGGTTATTGTTAAACAACGCTTGAAACATTTTCTTTAATTGAAACTGAAAAAAAATAAAATATATATAAAAAAAAAAAAACTTAATTTATTTTAACTAGTCCATCGAGACATTTCTGTTTTTCGTTTAGTTTAACATGAAGTACTAATATAATTAAAAGGAAATAAAATAAAAATTATAAATAAAACTATATATATATTTTTTTAAGAAAATGACAAAAATACAAAACAAAATACAAAAACTTTAACTAAAATTAAAGTGAAAACAGACAACATAAAAGTATAATTTAATTAATAATATTAACAAAAACATTTGTGCTAATTATAGTTTTTTTAAATTTTGAAATTTCTAATAATATTATATAATATATTTTTAATGTTTAATATAATATTTAATAATATTTTTTTATATAATATTTAATAATATTTTTTTAAATAATATTTTTAAATTTATATTTATATTATATTTTATTTTCAATTTGTGCTTTTAATTTAGTTTTTACGGAAGAGGATTAGGGCCAAGCAATAATAACAAAATAAAACCATCTCGAGATTAAATTGTTAAATTTGAAGAAATAACTCGTTAAATTTCGAGAAAAAAGTTGAGATAAAATGTTGAGAATAAACTCATTAAATTATGAGAAAAAAGTCATTAAATTACAAGAACAAATTCGTTAAATTATGAGAAAAATGTCGTTAAATTTAAAGAAAAAAGTCAAGATAAAATGTTGAGAATAAACTTGTTAAATTACGAAAAAAAACTCGTTAAATTTCGAGAAAAAAGTCGAGATAAAATGTTGAGAATAAACTCATTAAATTATGAGAAAAAAGTTGTTAAATTACGAATTTGTTCTCATAATTTAACAATTTTTTTTTTCTCGAAATTTAATAAGTTTTTTCTCGAAATTGAACAACTTTAATCTCAAGATGGTTTTATTTTTTTATTATTGCTTGGCCCTAATCCTCTTCCATAAGTTTTCATTAATGTTGACTATATCACTTTTATTTTTATTGTTTTTCATTAAATTTAGCTTTTATTTTAGTTTTAGTATTTTAGATCTGTCAAAGTTAATGCAATCTATAACTTATATAATTTAAACGAACTTTAACAATGATAAATTTATCAGGGTGAGCTAGCTATCACTTGTGGCATATTGATATTTGAGGCAGGTTGTAATTATTTTAATTTTAATTCAGTTAACTAACTTTTTCATTTTATTTATTATCCTGATCATCTGAATATATCTGCCCTGATACAAGGAGATTATACTATTTTTTTAAACCTTTTCAGATATTTTTAGTATGTAATAAATTTTTAATTGAGATTTTATTTTCAATTTGTCCTTTTAATGTAGTTTTCATTAGCTTTGTGATGGTTAGTTTTAGTTTAGTTAATATACTGTTTATCTAAACTAAAATTAATTTGTGGTCATTTTTGTTTTAGTCTTGGCGTCATGAAAGTGTATTTTAGTTGATCAGATTATGTTAATCTTTATTTTTATTTCAGTTATCAAACATGTTTCTTATGTTTGTCAACTGTATTTAGTTTTCATTAATAATAATAACAGTCCTGGTCTCATAAACGTGTCATGATCTTATGTCCAGTGTTACGGAGATGCTCTAAAAACTCCCATAAACTTGTATTGTGTGTGTGTGTGTGTGTGTGCGCTCAGCCCCTGGTCGAGGAGGCAAAGCAGGCAGTAGGGAACATCAAACCAGAGTCCCTCTCTGAGATCCGCTCGCTGCGCATGCCGCCTGACGTCATCAGAGACATCCTGGAGGGGGTGCTGAGACTCATGGGAACATTTGACACGTCCTGGGTCAGCATGAAGAGGTGAGAGAGACAGATGGGGGTGTGAGTGGGAGCCGCTCTGTCATTATTCATGTTTTATATTATTACCCTTTAACGGCCATAACAGAATGAATTCTGCCTTTATTTATGGTGTTTATCACTTCCCGGGAAATTAAACTGTCATATTGCTTATTACACCTTCACACTCTTCAGACTAAATGAATCTAGACTAATTAATGATTTTAATTTAGTTCATTTTCATTGCAAATAGGCGTGTGGAGACATTAGGTCATTTGCTTTTGGTTAAAATGTTAAATTAGATGAATAATTGAAGAGCTAATAGAGTGTTTATGAACGCAGTTTCTTAGCCAAGCGAGGAGTGAGGGAAGACATCGTCACGTTTGACGCGCGCAACATCACTCATGAAATCCGACAGAGCGTCGAGGAGCTTCTGCACAGAAACAAGGCGTCGTTTGACCCCAAGGTCAGAGACACCGTTTCACATTGTACATGGGAACTGACCTGACACTTCTTACAATCCACAAATATTACCAAAAAAACATTTAACTGTATGCAAATGCAATTGAAGTTTTCCAATTTGTAAAATTTACCGTAAACAATCATCTAATCGTCATTCTTGTGCTGCAGAACGCCAAGCGTGCGAGTGCCGCCGCCGCTCCTCTGGCCGCCTGGGTGAAGGCCAACGTTCAGTACTCGCACGTGCTGGAGAGGATCCAGCCACTGGAGACGGAACACGCCGGACTGATGGAGTCAGTACACACATCAGCAAAGCATTCTGGACTTTTACAGACGGATTGTTTCTGACACAATGTCTCTGTTTTCTGCCAGAAACCTGCGCAAGACGGAGAACCGCAAGAACAGGCTGGAAAAGGAGCTGAACTCTGTGGGAGAGAAAGTTCTGGAGCTGAAGGAGAAGTAAGACTCGTGGGAAACTAGACTCACAGTTGATTCCAATAGATTTTGATATTAGTCCACTTTTAATTTCTAATTAGATTTTCTGACTAGGCCAGGGGTGTCCAAACTCAGTCCTGGAGGGCCACTGCAGGACAGTGACCGAGTTTGGACACCCCTGATGTAGGCAGCTCACTAGTTTTTGTGTGAGTTCGACATCTCGTCTCTGGTGTCCAGGTTTCAGTGTCGTACGACTGAAGCAGCAAAACTGGAATCTGAGGTGAGCAGAGCGCAAGAGACCATCAGCGCAGCGGAGAAACTCCTGCAGCAACTGGACGGAGAACACACGCGCTGGACCGCACAGGTGTGTGTGTGTGTGTGTGTCTGTGTTCAGGTATTCCCTACTTGTGGACAAAATGGAAATTTTTTGTTCCCTATGAGGAAAACAGCTAATAAATCATATTATATGTTTTCTGAAAAGGTAAAAATGCAGAATGTTTTTTGTGATGGGTAGGGTTAGGGTTAGGGGAGAGAATATAATTTGTACAGTATAAAAATCATCATGTCTGTGGAAAGTCCACATAAAATGTGTGTGTGTGCAGGTCCAAACCTAATATATATAAACACTACCGTTCAAAAGTTTGGGATCGGTAAGATTTTTAATATTTTTAAAAGAAGTTTTGTCTGCTCACCAAGATTGCATTTATTTAATTAAAAATACAGTAAAAAACAGTAATATTGTGAAATATTATTACAATTTGTATTATTACAAATTATAACTGTTTTCTATTGGAATATAATATAAAATGTATTTCTGTGTTGGAAAAGCTGTATTTTCAGCATTGTTACTCCAGTCTTCAGTGTCACATGATCCTTCAGAAATCATTTTAATATGCTGATTTGCTGCTCAAGAAACATTTATTATTATTATCAATGTTGAAAACAGTTATTTACTTTTTTTCAGGATTCCTTGATGAATAGAAAGTTCAAAAGAACATCATTTATCCAAAATACAAAGCTTTTGTAACATTATACACTGAGAAGAACATTTAAGAAGAATTTAAAGAAATTAATATTTTTATTCAGCAAGGATGCATTAAATCAATCAAAAGTGACAGTAAAGACATTTATAATGTAACAAAAGATTAGATTTCAAGTCAATGTTGTTCTTTTGAACTTTCTAATTATCAAAGAATCCTGGAAAAAAAATATTGTACACAATAAATGTTTCTTGAGCATCAAATCATCATATCAGAATGATTTCTGAAGGATCATGTGACACTGAAAACTAGAGTAATGATGCTGAAAATACAGCTTTGATCACAGAAATAAATTACATTTTCAAATATTTTCAAACTGTAATAATATTTCACTATTTCAATATTACTGATTTTACTGTATTTTTAATTAAATAAATGCAGCCTTGGTGAGCAGACGAAACTTCTTTTAAAGACATTAAAAATCTTACAGATCCCAAACTTTTGAACGGTAGTATATATATATATATATATATATATATATATATATATATATATATATATATATATATATATATATATATATATATATATACTATACTCTATAACTATACTTGTGAAGGCCAGACGTCCTCACTTATATTGTGAGATATTATGGCAACTGACTAGTGAGGACATTTTACTGGTCCTCACTAGTTAAAAGGGCGTCTAAATCAAAACATGTTTTTATTTAAATCTAGTGTTTTGCACGTTTCTGTGATGGGTAGGGGTTGAGTTGGGACATAGAAAATATCATTAAAGGATTAGTTCATTTCAGAATTAAAATCTCCTGATAATTTACTCACTCCCATGTCATCCAAGATGTTCATGTCTTCCTTTCTTCAGTCAAAAACAGGAATGAAGGTTTTTGAGGTAGACATTCCAGGATTTTTCTCCATATAGTGGACTGGGGTTGAAGGTCCAAATGTCAGTTTCAGTGCAGCTTCAAAGAGCTCTACATGATCCCAGACGAGGAATAAGAGTCTTATCTAGAGAAACCGTCAGCCATTTTCTAAAAAAAATTAAAATTATATACTTCTTAACCACAAATGCTCGTCTTGAACTGCTCTGTGATGTGCCTCGCATTACGTAATCACATTGGAAAGGTCACATGCGACGTCAAGGGCATAGATTTGGCTTCAACATTGGGGGGGTTGATCGTTGGTATGCTGCCTGTTATTATTATTATTTTTTAATAATAATAAAATAAAAAAAAAATCAGTTTTATGTGTAGTGTTATTGGATAATTTATTTCCTATCTATCTATCTATCTATCTATCTATCTATCTATCTATCTATCTATCTATCTATCTATCTATCTATCTATCTATCTATCTATCTATCTATCTATCTATCATAACTTTATGGAATTTATCATTCAACAAATTCTAACATAATATAGTGATTCTAAAAAAGAAATTATGTTAAATATTGAAACCGCCAGTAGGTGGCAGCGATTCGATGTTTTAATGAGTGAGCTACTTAAATCGTTCATTCAGCCAATTCGTTCAAAAGTCAGATTAATTAAGGAAGAAAACAAACACCGATGTGAATACTTTTGTCATGATAAGACACTATTGAAAAATGAAGTAACAAAACAGATGGCTGTTTTGGTAACCGGTTACAGTTTCACTGTTAGTTATGGCTAAATTGCAATAGATTAGCTAGCTAAAATATATGTGGAGTGTACCTAGCTATTACAATGTTTTCATACCTCCTTCTCAGTACATGCTTTATTCTTATTAACGTCCCTCTTTGAACAGAAGTTTAATATAGTCGGCTGGACAACGGTTCTGTTCATTTTTTGGTACTACCCGTGCTCTCTATTCAAACATTAGAGCTCCACTCGCGTTGTTTTGGTGAAAGTGCGATGCGCATTGGTTGGGCGTTACCAATCGGTTCAATGGAAGGGGGGTAATTTTTTTGACTAATTTATTATGACAAACTCATATTCGATTAGAAACAAAATTATTGTTACAAAATAAATTAATTATACATATGTTAGTATAGATTTACTGTGATTTTCATGTTGAAATATTGGGGGGGTTGTAACTGATGGATTTGAATATTGGGGGTGGTTACCTCCCCCCCATCCCTCCCGCAAACTACGCCCCTGTGTGACGTAGGTAGGGTGAAAAACTCCATCTCAATTTCTCGTGCAACTTCAAAATCATCCGACATCATTATTTTACCTTTTTTTGTAAAGGCCGTTTGACTTAGTCTTTGCATATTCGCTTTGTAGACACTATATGGAGAAAATGTGTTTTCCTCAAAAACCTTCCTCAAAAAAAACCTTTCCTCAAAAAAAAAAGATGTTTTCCTCAAAAACCTTCATTACTGTTTTTGACTGAAGAAAGAAAGACATGAACATCTTGGATGACATGGGGGTGAGTAAATTATCAGGAGATTTGATTTCTGAAGTGAACTAATTTTTTAACCTGATATAAAATAAATGGAAGTCTATGCAATGTCCTCACTAATATACGTGTGTGTGTGTGTGTGTGTGTGTGTGTAGGTGGATGAGATCAGTGAAGAGCTGGACACTCTTCCTAAGAGAGCTCAACTATCTGCTGCTTTCATCACGTATCTGCCTGCGGCTCCTGAAGACCAGCGGCGCAGCAGCCTCGACGACTGGATGAGCAGCTCAGGACTGCAGAGTAACACACAGTTTCATGAGTTAACATAGAGAAAATCATCACACTTGTGCTGTCACATGTGTAAAACACACACAGGAATGCATCACCCAGTCCATAAACGCACAGCATCTGACTTTGGAAACTTTTATGATAATGTTTGACACCATTTTTAGCTCTTCTGATTGGCCGAGGCTTTAACAGCCATGTTCTCTGATTGGCAGAGTTTGATTTGCGTCACTTCCTGTGTTCTGAGAGTGAGCAGCTGATCTGGAAGGGTGAAGGGCTGCCATCTGACGACCTGTCGATGGAGAACGCTCTGGTCATCCTGCAGGTAACACACACGTAGATCTCTCTGTTCATCATTGTTCCCATAATGCCCAGCGTTCACTCATTCATGTCTGTCCGCATGCTGACATCAGATGAATGAACTTAGATCAAGGGTAAGATTGAATATGTGTACTTAGAAGTGTTGACTTCCCAAACTATACTACACTATCAACTAACTCACCCTAAACCTACAGGCCTGTTCACACCAGGAGAGATGAGACAAAGCGCCACAAAATCCAAACTTTTTCACATGACCAATAACATCCATCAAGAACATAAAAAGATTAAATATTGATTTCATGTCAACTTTAATGCACAGTAAAACATGTGTCATATATTTCATGTACATTATATTTATATTTATGCATCTGGCATTACATTACATTTAATATATACAGTGTTATACATATATGTCCTGTCCTGAAGTGGAACATGCGTCTTATTGGGCAGAAAATTGACCAAAATAATGGAAAAAATGTCACTTGATTGTAAGTAAAGTTTCACTGTGTGAACAGGCCTTGGAATCAAACCCCTGGTGTGAATGACTCATTAACTAAGACATTATTTTCTAACCTTGTTTGTCTAATGTAGCTGATTTGTTGGGGATGTATGACCTCATCTGAAATGATTGAACCCTCTGAAACGTGTGAGTTTATAATTAGTGTTCTTATGGAGTCTGGTTTCTATGGTGACCAACCTTATGTTGCCATAGAGAACAAGTGAAATGACACGTGCAGGAAATAGAGTCTGACGAAACTTGTCAGGAACACGTCTGGCTCGTATTTCACTGTGAAATCAACATTAAAAAGTATATTTTGAATGAAGAAAATGAAGCCTGTTTTAAGATTTAATGAATTCTGACATTTGTTTTCATGACAATGAAACACAGTGTTCCTCCAGATTCGATTGTCATGGTTCGGGGTGAAATATGAGCTGAACATGTTCCTGATCTGGTTGTACAGGAGTTAGGGCTGCTTCACACAGAACATGTTTTTGCTTTGGAAAACGCAAGATGCGGGCAGTGGATTGGGGAAAAACTCAAGTCTCGCGACGCGTCTTTTAAAAGTTGAAGTGATTTTATCTTGAGCGGCTCATTTTAGCACGCCGTGTCATGAGTGAGACGCGGCAAAAGACGCAAGACATGAAGGTCAAACACGTGTGTCTACATAGAAGAATGATGGAAAAGTAGCGCAGTGGAATGGAAAAACGTGTTCTGTGTGAACGGCCCCTTATACTGTCATTATTAAATATAATCTTCTCTTCTCTTCTCTTCTCTTCTCTTCTCTTCTCTTCTCCTCCTCTGCTTTCCTCCCCTCCTTCTCTCCTCTGCTCTTCACCTCCTTTGCTCTCCTCCTCCTCTCTACTCCTCTCCTTCCCTCCTCCCCTCCTCCTCTGCTCTCCTCTCCTTTCCTCTCCTCCTCTCCTCACCTCCTGCTCTCTTCACCTCCTTTGCTCTCCTCCTCCTCTCTACTCCTCTCCTTCCCTCCTCCCCTCCTCCTCTGCTCTCCTCTCCTTTCCTCTCCTCCTCACCTCCTCTGCTCTCTTCACCTCCTCACCTCCTCCCCTCCTCCTCTGCTCCCCTCCTCTCTTCCTCCTCTGCTCTTTTCACCTCCTCTCCTCCTCACCTCCTCTGCTCCCCTCCTCTCTTCCTCCTCTGCTCTTTTCACCTCCTCTTCTCCTCACCTCCTCTGCTCCCCTCCTCTCTTCCTCCTCTGCTCTTTTCACCTCCTCTTCTCCTCACCTCCTCTGCTCCCCTCCTCTCTTCCTCCTCTGCTCTTTTCACCTCCTCTCCTCCTCACCTCCTCTGCTCCCCTCCTCTCTTCCTCCTCTGCTCTTTTCACCTCCTCTCCTCCTCACCTCCTCTGCTCCCCTCCTCTCTTCCTCCTCTGCTCTTTTCACCTCCTCTTCTCCTCACCTCCTCTGCTCCCCTCCTCTCTTCCTCCTCTGCTCTTTTCACCTCCTCTTCTCCTCACCTCCTCTGCTCCCCTCCTCTCTTCCTCCTCTGCTCTTTTCACCTCCTCTCCTCCTCACCTCCTCTGCTCCCCTCCTCTCTTCCTCCTCTGCTCTTTTCACCTCCTCTCCTCCTCACCTCCTCTGCTCCCCTCCTCTCTTCCTCCTCTGCTCTTTTCACCTCCTCTTCTCCTCACCTCCTCTGCTCCCCTCCTCTCTTCCTCCTCTGCTCTCTTCACCTCCTCTCCTCCCCTCCTCTCTTCCTCCTCTGCTCTTTTCACCTCCTCTCCTCCCCTCCTCCTCTGCTCTCCTCTCCTTTCCTCTCCTCCTCACCTCCTCCCCTCCTCCTCTGCTCCCCTCCTCTCTTCCTCCTCTGCTCTTTTCACCTCCTCTCCTCCTCACCTCCTCTGCTCCCCTCCTCTCTTCCTCCTCTGCTCTTTTCACCTCCTCTCCTCCTCACCTCCTCTGCTCCCCTCCTCTCTTCCTCCTCTGCTCTTTTCACCTCCTCTTCTCCTCACCTCCTCTGCTCCCCTCCTCTCTTCCTCCTCTGCTCTCTTCACCTCCTCTCCTCCCCTCCTCCTCTCCTCCCCTCCTCTCTTCCTCCTCTGCTCTTTTCACCTCCTCTCCTCCCCTCCTCCTCTGCTCTCCTCTCCTTTCCTCTCCTCCTCACCTCCTCCCCTCCTCCTCTGCTCCCCTCCTCTCTTCCTCCTCTGCTCTTTTCACCTCCTCTCCTCATCACCTCCTCTGCTCCCCTCCTCTCTTCCTCCTCTGCTCTTTTCACCTCCTCTTCTCCTCCCCTCCTCCTCTGCTCCCCTCCTCTCTTCCTCCTCTGCTCTTTTCACCTCCTCTCCTCCCCTCCTCCTCTGCTCTCCTCTCCTTTCCTCTCCTCCTCACCTCCTCCCCTCCTCCTCTGCTTTCCTCTCCTCCTCTCCTCACCTCCTCTGCTCTCTTCACCTCCTCTCCTCCCCTCCTCCTCTGCTCCTCTCCTCTCTTCCTCCTCTGCTCTTTTCACCTCCTCTCCTCCCCTCCTCCTCTGCTCTCCTCTCCTTTCCTCACCTCCTCCCCTCCTCCTCTGCTCTCCTCTCCTTTCCTCTCCTCCTCTCCTCACCTCCTCTGCTCTCTTCACCTCCTCTCCTCCCCTCCTCCTCTGCTCCCCTCCTCTCTTCCTCCTCTGCTCTTTTCACCTCCTCTCCTCCTTTGCTCCCCTCTTCTTTTCCTCCTCTGCTCTCTTCACCTCCTCTTCTCCTCGCCTCCTCTGCTCCCCTCCTGTCTTCCTCCTCTGCTCTCTTCACCTCCTCTTCTCCTCTCCTCCTCTGCTCTCCTCTCCTTTCCTCTCCTCTTCTCCTCGCCTCCTCTGCTCCCCTCCTGTCTTCCTCCTCTGCTCTCTTCACCTCCTCTTCTCATCTCCTCCTCTGCTCTCCTCTCCTTTCCTCTCCTCTTCTCCTCGCCTCCTCTGCTCCCCTCCTGTCTTCCTCCTCTGCTCTCTTCACCTCCTCTTCTCCTCTCCTCCTCTGCTCTCCTCTCTTTTCCTCTCCTCTTCTCCTCACCTCCTCTGCTCCCCTCCTCTCTTCCTCCTCTGCTCTCTTCACCTCCTGTTCTCCTCGCCTCCTCTGCTCCCCTCCTCTCTTCCTCCTCTGCTCTCTTCACCTCCTCTTCTCCTCGCCTCCTCTGCTCCCCTCCTCTCTTCCTCCTCTGCTCTCTTCACCTCCTCTCCTCCTCTCCTCCTCTGCTCTTTTCTCCTTTCCTCTCCTCTTCTCCTCCCCTCCTCTGCTCCCCTCCTCTCTTCCTCCTCTGCTCTCTTCACCTCCTCTCCTCTTCTCCTCACCTCCTCTGCTCCCCTCTTCTGCTCCCCTCCTCTGCTCCTCATCTGCTCTCCTCTCCTTTCCTCTCCTCCTCTCTTCATCTCCTCTGCTCCCCTCCCCTCCTCCTCTGCTCTCCTCTCCTCCTCTCCTTTCCTCCCCTCCTCTCCTCCTCTCTTCACCTCTCCTTGTCTCCTCCTCTCTGCTCTTCTCCTCCTCCTCCTCTCCTCTGCTAATCTCCCCTCCTCCCCTCCTCTCCTCCTCCTCTTCTCCTCCGCTCTCCTCCTTTCCTCCCCTCCTCCTCCTGTCCTCTCCACTCCTCCTCTGCTCCCCCCATTTCCTCTGCTCTCCTCCTCTCCTCTTCACCTCCTCTGCTCCCCTCCTCTCCTCCTCCTCTGCTCTCCTCCTCTCCTCCCCTCCCCTCCTCCTCTGCTCTCCTCACCTTTCCTCTCCTCCCCTCCTCTGCTCCCCTCCTTTCCTCCTCCTCTTCTCCTCTTCTCCTCTGCTCTCCTCCTCTACTCTCCTCCCCTCCTATGCTCTCCTCTCCTCCCTTCCTCCTGACTTTGCCTCTCCTCTCTCCTCTCCGCTTTTCCTCTTTAGAGTGCTTCTTGTCCGTTCTTGATCGATCCGTCCTCCCGTGCGACAGAGTGGTTGCAAACTCATCTGAAAGCACATCGTCTGGAGGTCATAAACCAACAGGTAAAAACATGTGTCTGGGCCGTATGTCAACTGTAATAATGTTTCCCACAATGCAAAGTACTCTCAATTCAAACACAATTTCAAACATCTCCTTCTCAACTCATTTTGGCCTGTCCATATATAAACAATAACAATTCATTTAATTTAATTTTTTTATTTATTTTTTTAATGTGGGAGCTAGTGTTATTTTAGTATAATTGAGATACTATTATATTTTTATTAATTTTATGATTTTTTAAATTTTTATATTTTCCATTTTCATTTATATTCTAGTTAAAAATTTAGTTTTTTTATTTTTATAAGTTTTTATTAAATATGTTTATATAGTTTATATACATTTTTATTTCAGTTTTAGTTAGTTTAGTACATTGAGTTAAATTAGAAATGTTGCCTTGGCAACGAGCTGAAATAAAATAAGTTTTAAGTTTTTTATTTTATTTCATTTAACGTTTTTTTTTTTGGGGGGGTAACAAAAATGTAGCTGTTTTTTTTTATGGTTTTTTTGATAATATTCCTGGTCAAAACCCCTGAAATCGCACATGTTTATTTGACTTTATCTGTTCTGTCTCAGGACACAAACTTCATGACGGTGTTGGAGTTATCCGTGCGCTTTGGTAAAACTCTGATCGTTCAGGAGATGGACGGTGTGGAGCCCGTCCTGTACCCGCTGCTGCGGCGAGATCTCATCGCACAGGGTGAGTACACTGAGTGTGTGTTAGCTAGAAACAAGGGGAGTCTCGAGCCTATCTCAAGGATCGGCATCGGGCCTGATTAAGCATTTTTTTTAACTGATCGGTATCGGCTATCCTAAGCCCAAACCTTTATTTATTTTTGCCTTTTTAAAAAAAATCTTACTGACCCCAAACTTTGTATTCTGATTGGCTGTGATTTTGTCAGTTTACTTTCAGTAAAGACTGAAAAATTATTTGAGGCTTGAAACGTGTGGCATCACACATGTTTGAACTCTCCTGTAGTGTTTATCCTCCTGTCCCAGCTGTATGTATGAAATAAGACCCGCAGGCATCTCTGAAGCCTCCTCCATATGCTGCTGTGTGTGTGTCTGTGTGTGTGTGGAGCAGATATGGCTGAGTCTATCAAGGACCGGCGGGAGGCAGATAAACGAAGAGCTTTTCAGCGCTTGGATGAGGAGAGAAAGAGAGAGGGAAATTAAAGTGTGTGTACAGACTACTGCATTGCAGACGTACAGGAGAGACAACACACACACACACACACACACAGTGTCGTGTTCAATTTGGCACCCCCACAAATCCTCCTCTTATAAGAAGGGATTCCACACCAATCTCGGCTGCATTCATTCACGCTGTTTTCATACTACTACTCATTTTTCATCAGTATGCACTACATACTGTGCTGAGTATGTGGATTTGTGTTATGCACAGAATCAGTGTTATTTTTGCATTATTGATATGCTATTTATATATATATATATATAATTACAATATATAATTTTTGTATGTTTTTTCATCTAATATATATATTTTATTTCAGTACCTGGAATATATTGGAATGTAATACAGTATAATAAGGTCATGTGCCAACACAGCAACATACTGCATTTAAAACGTTACTGCATACTGTTTTTCAGTTAGCAGTATACTAGTACTTCATTATGAACATGATTCATTCTGCTCTTTATGTGTGTGTGTGTGTGTGTGTGTGTGTGGCAGGGCCGCGATACGTGGTTCAGATCGGAGACAAAGTCATTGACTATAATGAGGATTTCCGTCTGTTTCTGGCGACCCGTAACCCCAGCCCCTTCATCCCACCTGACGCCGCGTCTCTCATCACTGAGGTGAACTTCACCACCACGAGAGCAGGATTACGGGGACAGGTAACACACACTCACTTATGACAAGCCACTTATTAACTGCTCCGACTCCAAAAAGATCATCATGATTGTGTGTGTTTGTTTAGCTGCTAGCGTTGACCATCCAGCAGGAGAAACCAGAGCTGGAGAGCGAAAAAACGAAGCTCCTGCAACAGGAAGAGGAGAAGAAGATACAGCTAGCTCAGCTGGAGGAGTCGCTGCTGGAGGTACTGAAGCAACAATCCCAGCATGCTCCTCTACACGTGATATTCTGAGGTTTACTGCAGGGGTTTTCAATATTTTAGGATCTCCAGATATGATCACCTTTGACCGAGGGACCCCCGTCCTAAAATTACATTAAAATAGTCAGCAATTTGTATGTATAAAGTTTTTGTATGTATATGTATAATGACAATAATACTGTGAAAAATTTATATTATACAGGTGCTGGTCATATAATTAGAAATGAATATCATCAAAAAGTTGATTTCACTAATTCCATTCAAAAAGTTAAACTTGTATATTATATTCATTCATTAAACACAGACTGATATCAAATGTTTATTTCTTTTAATTTTGATGATTATAACTGACAACTAAGGAAAATCCCAAATTCAGTATCTCAGAAAATTAGAATATCACTTAAGACCAATACAAAGAAAGGATTTTTAGAAATCTTGGGCAACTGAAAAGTATGAACATGTACAGCACTCAATACTTAGTTGGGGCTCCTTTTGCCTGAATTACTGCAGCAATGCGGCGTGGCATGGAGTCAATCAGTCTGTGGCACTGCTCACTGCTCAGGTGTTATGAGAGCCCAGGTTGCTCTGATAGTGGTCTTCAGCTCTTCTGCATTGTTGGGTCTGGCATATCGCATCTTCCTCTTCACAATACTCCATAGATTTTCTGTGGGGTTCAGGTCAGGCGAGTTTGCTGGCCAATTAAGAACAGGGATACCATGGTCCTTAAACCAGGTACTGGTAGCTTTGGCACTGTGTGCAGGTGCCAAGTCCTGTTGGAAAATGAAATCTGCATCTCCATAAAGTTGGTCAGCAGCAGGAAGCATGAAGTGCTCTAAAACTTCCCGGTATATGGCTGCGTTGACCTTGGACCTCAGAAAACACAGTGGACCAACACCAGCAGATGACATGGCACCCCAAACCATCACTGACTGTGGAAACTTTACACTGGACCTCAAGCAACGTGGATTGTGTGCCTCTCCTCTCTTCCTCCAGACTCTGGGACCCTGATTTCCAAAGGAAATGCAAAATTTACTTTCATCAGAGAACATAACTTTGGACCACACAGCAGCAGTCCTGTCCTTTTTGTCTTTAGCCCAGGCGAGAGGCTTCTGGCGCTGTCTGTTGTTCAAGAGTGGCTTGACACAAGGAATGCGACAGCTGAAACCCATGTCTTTCATACATCTGTGCGTAGTGGTTCTTGAAGCACTGACTCCACAGCTGCAGTCCACTCTTTGTGAATCTCCCCCACATTTTTGAATGGGTTTTGTTTCACAATCCTCTCCAGGTTGCTTGTACACTTTTTTTTTCTACCACATCGTTTCCTTCCCTTTGCCTCTCTATTAATGTGCTTGGACACAGAGCTCTGTGAACAGCCAGCCTCTTTTGCAATGACCTTTTGTGTCTTGCCCTCCTTGTGCAAGGTGTCAGTGGTCGTCTTTTGGACAACTGTCAAGTCAGCAGTCTTCCCCATAATTGTGTAGCCTACAGAACTAGACTGAGAGACCATTTAAAGGCCTTTGCAGGTGTTTTGAGTTAATTAGCTGATTAGAGTGTGTACCAGCTGTCTTCAATATTGAACCTTTTCACAATATTCTAATTTTCTGAGATACTGAATTTGGGATTTTCCTTAGTTGTCAGTTATAATCATCAAAATTAAAAGAAATAAACATTTGATATCAGTCTGTGTGTAATGAATGAATATAATATACAAGTTTCACTTTTTGAATGAAATTAGTGAAATAAATCAACTTTTTGATGATATTCTAATTATATGATCAGCACCTGTAATTATGTGTAAAATACTATTTGGAAAATATGTAGTTTAATCATTACTTTTTATTAAACACTATAGTAATGTTAGATACATTATTTATTTATTTACAAATATTATTTATTTTAATCTATTCATTTATTTAAATCAAATTCCATTAATTTATTATTTTAATAAAATGTTTTTATTATTTATATAAATCAGATTCATTCATTTATTATTTTATTCAGTTATAATTTGTTTTATTTAGCTTATTTATTTAAATAAAAGTATTATTTTAATATTACTGTTCTTATAATTGTTTAATTATAATACAGTTTTATTTTAATTTATTTCAATTATGTATTTATTTATTTATTTTATATTTCTTATTTATTTAAATACAATTATTATTTTAATATTATTAAAATAATTCATTATAATAAAAATAATTTAAATATATTTTTTATATTTCTTATTTATTTAAATAAAATTATTACTTTATTATTACTATTATTACTAATTATAATACAATTATATTTCAATTTATTTGTTTAAAATATTTTTTATATTTCTTATTCATTTAAATAAAATATTATTTTAATATTACAATTATGATAATAATTACTTAATAAAAAATAATAATATATTTTCTATTTATTTAAATATTTTTATTTTATTTTACTATTCTTCTAATTAATTATAATAAACATTTAATTTAATAATATTTTTATTCAATTAAATTTATATTTCTTATTTATTTAAATAAAATTATTATTTTAATATTACTATTATTATATTTACTATTATTCTTATAATAATTAATTATAATATTTTTAAAATATAATAGTAATATTAGTAATATAATAGTAATTAATATAATAGTAATAGTAATAGTAAACTTACTTAGTTTAATATTTTGTTATTTATATATTTTTACATATTTTACAGTGAATTTCTCTTAAGATTTCCACTCCCTTGTGGGTCCCTGGACACCAGTTTGAAAACCCCGGCTTTACTGGATGTTTTTCTCCAAATACGCAACAAACAGTGTGTGTGTGTGTGTGTAGACTCTGGCGACGGCTCAAGGGAATATCCTGGAGAATAAGGAGCTGATCGAGTCTCTGAACCAGACCAAAGCAAGCAGCGCTCTGATCCACCAGTCGCTGACTGAATCCCACCGCCTGCAGACGTCACTCGACCAGGTGATGCTGAGAAGAGTGTGATTATGACAAAGATACCAGGAATTAATGAAACAGCAGGTGGCACCAGTGTAACATCAGTCTGTGTCCATGTGTCTGTAGGAAAGGGACGCGTACCTGCCGCTAGCAGAGACCGCCAGTAAGATGTACTTTGTGATCACGGATCTGTCCAAGATTAATAACATGTACAGGTTCAGTCTGGTGTCGTTCCTGCGACTCTTCCACAGAGCACTGCAGACCGAACAGGTGACATTGAAACACACTTCACACACACATGCACTGACAAAATAATGCATTACTGAAGCTAACTCTGTGTGTGTGATGCAGGAAAGCGAGAGCACCGATGTGAGGATCTCCACGCTGGAGATCAGTCTGAAGAACATGGTGTACGAGTATATCTGCCGCTCACTCTTCAAGGTAACACACACACTGAATCCCGCATTATGCTCCCATTGAGATGACCCCGCCCACCTAAAACCCTCAGCACCAGCCCTCACATGGCAATCATCTCATTTATGAGTATATATTTGTAAATGAAATCATTTTATTTCAGACAGTTTGATTTGATGCTGCCCAACAAAATTAGTAGTGTTTGTCCACTGACTGAATGCGTTCAGCATGTTGACAGAACCTGCTTTTCTTTAGTGGAAAAGTGTGAATGGCCCTCCAGCACTGGCAATGTGTCACATTCATTCATTTATGCATTTGACAGACACTTTTGTCTAAAGCAATTTATATTGCACTTATGGTATACATTTGATCAGTTCATGCAGTCACAGGGAATCTGAATATTCTCATCTAAAATGATGAATCTGTGTGTCCGTTTACAGGCGGATCAGTTGATGTTCGCGCTGCACTTTGTGAAGGGAATGAACCCAGAACTGTTCCAGGAGAACGTAAGTGTGTGTGCGTGTGTGTGTGTGGAGCTGCACTATTCTGGATAAATTGAGAATCGTGATTTTTTTTTTTTATTATTATTTTTTTTTTATTCTCCCATGATTCTGAAAAGACAACTAAAGAAAATAACATGTATTTCTGACAAAATTTTAGTTTGCTGCAGATTTTAAATAGATTTGCTATTTTTAAATAAATCTCTTTAGCCTTCACTTATTTCATTATTGGATGAATCAGCATTTTTGAATGAATCTCTTGAATGAACGATTCAATGACTCGCTCATAAAGCCTTCACTTATTTCATTACTGGATGAATCAGCATTTTTAAATGAATCTCTTGAATGAACGATTCAATGACTCACTCATAAAGCATTCACTTATTTAATTATTGCATGAATCAGTGTTTTTGAATGAATCTCTTGAATGAACAATTCAATGACTCACTCATAAAGCCTTCACTTATTTCAAATACTGGATGAATCAGCATTTTTAAATGAATCTCTTGAATGAACGATTCAATGACTCACTCATAAAGCCTTCACTTATTTCATTATTGGATGAATCAGCATTTTTAAATGACTCTCTTGAATGAACGATTCAATGACTCGCTCATAAAGCCTTCACTTATTTAATTACTGGATGAATCAGCATTTTTAAATGAATCTCTTAAATGAATGATTCAATGACTCACTCATAAAGCATTCACTTATTTCATTATTGGATGAATCAGCGTTTTTGAATGAATCTCTAAAATGAACAATTCAATGACTCACTCATAAAGCCTTCACTTATTTCATTTCTGGATGAATCAGCATTTTTAAATGAATCTCTTGAATGAACGATTCAATGACTCACTCATAAAGCCTTCACTTATTTCAATATTGGATGAATCAGCATTTTTGAATGAATCTCTTGAATGAACGATTCAATGACTCGCTCATAAAGCCTTCACTTATTTCATTACTGGATGAATCAGCATTTTTAAATGAATCTCTTGAATGAACGATTCAATGACTCACTCATAAAGCCTTCACTTATTTCATTACTGGATGAATCAGTGTTTTTGAATGAATCTCTTGAATGAATGATTCAATGTCTCACTCGTAAAAAAGCTTTCACTTATTTATTTACTGGCTGAATCAGCATTTTTAAATGAATCTCTTGAATGAACGATTCAATTACTCATAAAGCCTTCACTTATTTCATTATTGGATGAATCAGCGTTTTTGAATGAATCTCTTGAATGAACAATTCATTTACTCACTCATAAAGCATTCATTTATTTCATTACTGGATGAATCAGTGTTTTTACATAAATCTCTTGAGTGAATGATTCAGTGACTCACTTATAAAGCCTTTGCTTATTTCATTACTAGATACATCAGTGTTTTTAAATGAATCTCTTGAATGAATGATTCAATGACTCACTCATAAAGCCTTCACTTATTTCATTACTGGATGAATCAGCATTTTTAAATGAATCTCTTGAATGAATGATTCAATGACTCGCTCATAAAGCCTTCACTTATTTAATTATTGGCTGAATCAGTGTTTTGGAGTGAATCTCTTGAATGAATGATTCAATGACTCACTCATAAAGCCTTCACTTATTTCATTACTGGATGAATCAGCGTTTTTAAATAAATCTCTTGAATGAATGATTCAATGACTCGCTCATAAAGCCTTCACTTATTTCATTACTGGATGAATCAGCATTTTTAAATGAATCTCTTGAACGAACCATTCAGTGACTCACTCATAAAGCCTTCACTTATTTCAATACTGGATGAATCAGCATTTTTAAATGAATCTCTTGAATGAACGATTCAATTACTCACTCATAAAGCCTTCACTTATTTCATTAATGGATGAATCAGCGTTTTTGAATGACTCTCTTGAATGAACAATTCAATGACTCTCTCATAAAGCCTTCACTTATTTCATTACTGGATGAATCAGCATTTTTAAATGAATCTTTTGAATAAATGATTCAGTGACAAATACATTTTTTTAAAACATATTTTGTATTTGAAGCATCAGGTTAATATTTATAAATGGTGATTTGCTCTATTTTGATGGCTACCGTAGACATCAGTGTTTAAATACAAACTATAAACGTTTATCCCAGTACTTCTGTGATCATTTGAATGATTGTAAGACAGAAATACAATACTGTGTGGTTGAAAGACTGTTTGTGAAGCAGTTTTATATCTATTCATGACAAATGCTGTCTCTGGATCAGAACGCAGGTCTAAATGTTCACTGTGATCGTAGTTGTCAAAGCTTTAATAAGCAGGCAAATCTTTGTCATTTAGGAATAAGATTGTGTGGGTGTTTGAATCGAACTTTAGTGTGTCTCTATTGTGAGCACTAAACTCTCATAAGGAATCCTGAATGAATGATAACGCTTCTATTTTGGGTCGTCTACAGCAGCGGCTCTGACAAGACAAATGTGTTGTTATTATTCCTGCCAGTAAAGCACAATAAAACTAAATCACTCTTGTGTGTTTGTGGCGCTCTGATGACTGCAGGAATGGGACGTGTTCATTGGCCTGATCGTTGGAGACATGGTTCGGAAGACGGTATGAATCTCTCCACATTTTTCTCGATGAAATAACACTCATCTCCTCTCCTCAGTCAAATAAATTCTCTCTCTTTCTTCAGGACTCCCAGAAGTCTCTGCGAGAACAGTTTCCATCTTGGATTGATCAGGAGAGGCTGATGGCTGTGGCTCTGCTCAAGGTAATAAGGGCCTATGATTTTCGTGATGCAGAAAACATGAGCGGAAACCAGCCATAAAAATGGAATTTACAGTATAACACGGAATGTCACAGCTTTGGAAAATTTTGGATGAATAAATAAAAAGTTCTCTCCGTGTCTCTCTTCAGAGCACGTTTCCAGTGTTGTATCAGTCTCTCTGTCTGAACGATGCAGACCTGTGGCTCACATTCTCACGCAGTTCCTGCTGCGAACAGGAAATCCCGCCTCCCATTGCCAAGAAGATCTCCCTCTTTCAGCAGGTCAGCTGTCAATCAACAGTATGCACCAATCAGAGTACTCAGATGAAACTGACTCTTTATTTCTCTGTTTCTTTCACAGGTGTTGGTGGTTCAGGCATTACGGCCGGATCGGTTACAGAGTGCCATGGCAGCATTTGCCTCTCAAGCTTTGGGTAAGTGAAGAGAGACGACACACACACACATAGATCTGAATCAGGCATATACAATACAGTATCTGACGGCTGACTCTCACTCTTTGTCATCAGTTTGTGTCTCTTGAGTTTAATTATGACTCACAGAGTGAACTCAACCTTCAGATATATTATAAATACCTCAAGCATAGCTGTGTGTGTGTGTCTGTGTGTATGTGTGTGTGTGTGTGTGTCTGTGTGTGTGTGTGCGTGTGTGTGTCTGTGTGTGTGTGTGTGTGTGTGTGTGTGTGTGTGTGTGTGTGTGTGTGTGTGTGTTTCTGTGTGTGTGTGTGTGTGTGTGTGTGTGTGTGTGTGTGTGTGTGTGTGTGTGTGATCGATACAGGGCTATTGATTTAGGTTTAGTCATCAGCTTATAACTTTCAAATCAGCCAAGTGTGAAACCACACACACACAATTAGTGCTGATTGATGCTCTCTAGGGCCACTTCCAATGAGACACAATTAAAACCTGAGCAAACACAACATTCATCTCTTTTACCTGCAACACACACAAATGTGCACACACACACAACTTTCCCTTATACTGAAAAACCTGAGGACACAAACATGCACAATTAGCCTTATTATACTGTCTGCATGGACGGACGGATGGACAGACAGACAGATAGACTGTTAAATGGATGGATGGATTGATGGATGTGGATGGATGGATGGACTGACTGCCAGATATATAGATAGATAGATAGATAGATAGATAGATAGATAGATAGATAGATAGATAGATAGATAGATAGATTGTTAAATGGATGGATGGATGGATGGATGGATGGATGATGCATGGATGGCGTATGGATAGATGGACGTGTTCAGATGGATGGATGGACTGACTGTCAGAAAGATAGATAGATAGATAGATAGATAGATAGATAGATAGATAGATAGATAGATAGATAGATAGATAGATACAAACCCGATTCCAAAAAAGTTGTGACACTATACAAATTGTGAATAAAAAAAGGAATGCAATAATTTACAAATATCATAAACTTATATTTTATTCACAATAGAATATAGATGACATATCAAATGTTGAAAGTGAGACATTTTGAAATGTTCCAAATATTGGCTCATTTTGGATTTTATGAGAGCTACACATTCCAAAAAAGTTGGGACAGGTAGCAATAAGAGGCCGGAAAAGTTAAATGTACATATAAGGAACAGCTGGAGGACCAATTTGCAACTTATTAGGTCAACTGGCATGATTGGGTATAAAAAGAGCCTCTCAGAGTGGCAGTGTCTCTCAGAAGTCAAGATGGGCAGAGGATCACCAATTCCCCCAATGCTGCAGCCAAAAATAGTGGAGCAATATCAGAAAGGAGTTTCTCAGAGAAAAATTGCAAAGAGTTTGAAGTTATCATCATCTACAGTGCATAATATCATCCAAAGATTCAGAGAATCTGGAACAATCTCTGTGCGTAAGGGTCAAGGCCGGAAAACCATACTGGATGCCTGTGATCTTCGGGCCCTTAGACGGCACTGCATCACATACAGGAATGCTACTGTAATGGAAATCACAACATGGGCTCAGGAATACTTCCAGAAAACATTGTCGTGAACACAATCCACCGTGCCATTCGCTGTTGCCGGCTAAAACTCTATAGGTCAAAAAAGAAGCCATATCTAAACATGATTCAGAAGCGCAGGCGTTTTCTCTGGGCCAAGGCTCATTTAAAATGAACTGTGGCAAAGTGGAAAACTGTTCTGTGGTCAGACGAATCAAAATTTGAAGCTCTTTTTGGAAAACTGGGACGCCATGTCATCCGGACTAAAGAGGACGAGGACAACCCAAGTTGTTATCAGCGCTCAGTTCAGAAGCCTGCATCTCTGATGGTATGGGGTTGCATGAGTGCGTGTGGCATGGGCAGCTTACACATCTGGAAAGGCACCATCAATGCTGAAAGGTATATCCAAGTTCTAGAACAACATATGCTCCCATCCAGACGTCGTCTCTTTCAGGGAAGATCTTGCATTTTCCATCATGACAATGCCAGACCATATACTGCATCTATTACAACATCATGGCTGCGTAGAAGAAGGATCCGGGTACTGAAATGGCCAGCCTGCAGCCAGATCTTTCACCCATAGAAAACATTTGGCGCATCATAAAGAGGAAGATGCGACAAAGAAGACCTAAGACAGTTGAGCAACTAGAAGCCTGTATTAGACAAGAATGGGACAACATACCTATTCCTAAACTTGAGCTTCCTAAACTAATTTGAGATTCCTAAACTTGTCTCCTCAGTCCCCATTTGCAGACTGTTATAAGAAGAAGAGGGGATGTCACACAGTGGTAAACATGGCCTTGTCCCAACTTTTTTGAGATTTGTTGATGCCATGAAATTTAAAATCAACTTATTTTTCCCTTAAAATGATACATTTTCTCAGTTTAATCATTTGATATGTCATCTATCTTGTATTCTGAATAAAATATTGAAATTTGAAACTTCCACATCATTGCATTCTGTTTTTATTCACAATGTGTACAGTGTCCCATCTTTTTTGTAATCGGGTTTGTAGATCAATAAATGGATAGATAGATAGATAGATAGATAGATAGATAGATAGATAGATGGATAGATGGATAGATGGATAGATAGATGGATAGATGGATAGATAGATGATAGATGGATAAAATGATAGATCAGTAAAATAATAGATAGATAGATAGATAGATAGATAGATAGATAGATAGATAGATAGATAGATAGATAGATAGATAGATAGATAGATAGATAGATAGACTGTTGGTTGGATGGATGGATGGATGGATGGATGGATGGATGGATGGATGGATGGATGGATGGATGGATGGATGGATGGATGGATGGACTGACTGTCAGATAGATAGACTGGTAAATGGATGGATAGATAGATAGATAGATAGATAGATAGATAGATAGATAGATAGATAGATAGATAGATAGATAGATAGATAGATAGATAGATAGATAGATAGATAGATAGATAGATTTTTCAGCTCCTCTGTTCCTCTTGGTTTCTCAAGGACTGAAATGTTTCATCTGTATGAAGTTTCTTTTTCTCCCTCTTCATCTTCTCTAGATTTATTCCAGTTAATTTGTTCTTTTATTGAAGTCTGTGTGTGTTTTATTAGCATGTCTAACGATTCCAGTGAATTACAGCAGTTACACTGATGAGCACAGTTGGAACTGTAGCGTGAAGCACACATAAAACTGATGATATGAGAAGTACAGCAGTGATGGAGACGAGTTGTGACGGTTCAGTGTGAGAGTCCTCCAGCAGAGGGAGGTGCTCACATCTCTGTTCAGCTCTTGGTTTGAGGAATTTGATGATGGAAATGGTGTTATTTTACAATTATCGATTCATGCTTGGACTTTATATCTCATGTCCTTAAACAGCAGTTTGCCTCACTTACTGAAATTTATGAGAGAACTACCAATTGAACTCTTGACAGAAATGTGTTTTTAAAGTCCTCCACTTTTCTCTTTTAATTCATCAGCTGTGAGACCAAAGCTCTGTGGAGCTGATTTTTATTCGTAGGCTTGTGTGTTAACATTTAAGCTGTCTGAATAATGTTTGTAAAGATTTGTTAATCTAATATTGTTACAGTTTTAGTTTAGATCATGATAACCGGCAGCAACCGTCCATCAGGAGAGACTCTGAATTCAGACAGTAGATGAGGTTGTTCTGATCGATTTGGCAATTTGTACATTTCAATATTTAATTGAATCCATCCTGAGCCAAAGCCCTGACTCCATTACCTGTTTGTGCTGATCGATCAGATTTTACACTGTTTCTTCAGTCTTGAAGATCACGGATAGATATAGATAAAAAAAGAATACAACAAAAGATGTGTACATTATTAGGGCTGAAACTCTATTGTAATTGTTAAAATTTCCAAGGATCAGCATTCTCCTCTAAAAGTGATTGGGGAGACCAAACTGTAAGTTGAAGAGTCTTGCAACTTTGAGGGCTGGTAGTGTTCACACCATCTACAACGTCACCAAGGATTGACCTGAAGGGGGCGCTACAGCATTGAAAAGTACGAAATGGCTCATAACTTCTGAACTGTTAGGCGTAGGCTAACATAGGAAATTTTCGGGTATTTTGGATTTTTTGAAAAACCGACTTTTGCAAACTAGTCCTAGGTTTTTGACCCGATCGTAACCAAACCAGTGCAGTGAGATTCTCTGGAGTATGAATGTCAATAGTTATCAAAAACAGTTGAAATTCCGATTCATGATCCCTAAGGGCTGCCAAAATATTTGAAGGGGGCAGAGCCACTTTTACTAAAATGACTATAACTCGTGAACGGAATGAGATATTTTTGCCAAACTTGGTACACCTATGTAAGAGAACGTTCTGTGATCGCGTGAAAAAGTATGAGGTGACTGACCACTTGGTGGTGCTATAACAGGGAATAAAAATTGAAAATGGCCATAACTACTTCACCGTTAGTCCGATTGACTTGGAAATTGGCATGCAGTGTCTTCGTCCAAGGTGCCATGACTGTCTATGAGGACATTGACATGTCTTAAAAACATGTCCGCTATCGACCATTGAAGTTTGAGCAGCTATCAGACAAGGTTAACAGAGGCTGATTTGACTGTGAGAAATTTGAAAGAAATCGGCCACCCGCGCCTTCGCATTTTTCACATGCGTAAAGGGTTGTGTATCGCGTGATTTTCACCCACAATATTCAAACCACATGGTAGAACTCCTCATTCTGAGCAACTTTGCCTCTAGAACCGCCACTGTCCACCGAATCATTCGTTAAATATCGGAGATTATTTCAAAAACCAACTTTGGCAAACTAGTCCTTGGGTTTTGGCTCAACCTTGATAACTGTTAAAAAGCTTTAAAAAACATGTATTTCCATTGGTAAATTGCCTGTATTGGCTGTAAATGGTCTTTTCCATCTATGATCGAGATGGTTACAGGCTTGATAATTAAAAAATAATACCTTTTTACACATGTGCTTAAAGGTCTTAAAGCGCTCGAACCCGATTATTATATCTTACCTTGCTTCTGGTAGAAATCTTGGACCATTTGTTTTCAGTGCTGAGCCGATGATACCCAAACCTACTGACAGCTGGCATGAAACCCTCTGTTTTGGGGTCATGGTGGGTGATGTGTAACCTTAGAGTCCTGGAAACAGCACAAATCATCAGTGTGAACAGCAGCCTTCTCATTTCCAAACACTCTCCCGGTCTCTCTCTCTCTCACACACACACACACACACACACACACACACGGGTCTCGTTACTGATAATACAGCAGCTTTGCCTTCACCAGCGGTTCCGCAGTCACATTCAGTAAAATTAATTGCCTAATTAGCAAATAAAATGGCTTGCTTGCCAGCGACTGTGGTTTAGTATGCAAGACATTTAGTCCAAGGGCGAACCATTGGTTAGTCTGTGATTAGCATTTCCAGTGTACTCTGTAATTCATTTTTACAAACACTATTGATTTTGGTGGAGGAAGAGAGAGGGAGGACTATAGGGAGACTGGGATATATTTTTAACCGTATGTGTTTATGCGATTGGTGCTCATCTATTGTCTGAGTGCTGACAAGAGTCGGCCTGTCTGTGGTCTCGGTTTAATGTAGTTGACCGTGGTAATGATGCCAGATGAAACCTCATTGCCTTAACTGTCTGGATGCGAGCGCTTCTCACTGTACAATGCAGTGGATGAGTACCTGGAACATAACCTGTTTCTAAATACAACTTACTGAGTGCTTCAGTCTGTGAAAGAAATTAATACTTTTATTCATCAAGGAAGCAATAAATTGATCAAAAGTCACAGTAAAGACATTTATAATGTTATAAAAGAGTCTATTTCAAGTAAATTAAGTTACTTTCTATTAGGGCTTCACAATTAATCAAATTTCTAATTGTGATTACAATTACAGATGCCGCAATTTCGTAACTGTTCAAAGGTGCAATTACAAAAAAAAAAAATCTACTTACATTATTCTGCATGCTTAAGAGGTGTGTTTAGAGCATGTTATGTTGTGAGATGTGAATCACGACTACTTCAGAGTGGAACCCAGCACAAAAGGAACTACCAGTGACGTAGGTGAACACTGATATGTCAAATGCACGCGAAACACCAGCACCCGTCATTTTTAAAAAGCCGCTTACACAGCCTATATATTTACTCCACGAGTTAACTCTACAAATATGGAAAACAGTGATAGATGGGCCTCTCAACCTTACACTAAAGAGGAAATCCAGTGCGACTTTGAGCGGACCAAGCAAAACAATTATGTATTTCTGCTCAGCTAGCGACATTGAGCATCAACCACACGGCAAAAGCTAATACTTTTCTTGTGCTTTCTACTTTCTATGTATAACAGTTCCATCTAATAATGTATAAGACAGGACTGTTGAACAGATCATAAACTAATGAAGATGGAAAATCTGGCTGAGCTGTTGTCAGCGGCGTCAAAATAAAAGTCACAACAAGCACAGTTTACATCCCTTCAGAGTTCCTACTGGCGGTGCAAATGAAACCAGGAAAAAGTAATAAAAGCAAAACATTTAGCTTGTTTTTTATTTTTATATAAAACTAAGGCATGTAGCTGCTTCAAACATTGGTATTAAGCAATTTAAAACATCATTCAATATAAATTGTGATCATCATAATTAATAATCGCAATTACAGTTTCAAGGGAATAATCCCACAATTATTTGTCATAATTGTGCAGCCCTACTTTCTATTCATCAAACAATCCTGAATAATAAAAAGTATCAGTTTCCACAAAAATATGAAACTGTTTTCAACATTGATAATATTCAGAAATGTTTCTTGAGCAGCAAATCATCATATTAGAATGATTTCTGAAGGATCATGTGACACTGAAGACTGGAGTAATGATGCTGATAATTCAGCTTTGATCACTGAAATAAATTACATTTTACTATATATTCACATAAAAAACAGCTGTTTTAAATTGTAATAATATTTCACTGTTTTTACTGTATTTTTGATCAATAATTGCAGCCTTGGTGAACAGAAGAGACTTCTTTCAAAAATAAAAAACAGTGCGCTGTTCCTTTAAGAACTGTCTCTGGATTATAAGTTAGCAAGAGTTTCTTATAGTTCTGCTTGGTTGGATCTCAGTGCTTGATGGAGACTAAAGGTTGTGTGTGTGTGTGTAGTTGATGGAGGCTGGCAGATCTCCTGATGGTTTTCCAGCCACCACCGTCTCGCTTCCGTGGAGATAATCAGAACTGTATATTTTCCTGTAAACAACACAGACACAGTTTTCTCCTGAAAGAGCCTGCAGAAGGCTCGGCATGTCCAGGTCTGAGACGACACACACACACACACACACACACTGAGTGTATCTCCCCCAAGGCTCGCACACACACCCACACACACCTTACAGGACGTTCTTCAGCGCTCAAAACACCTTACGGTGTCAATTACCCTTCACTCAGGGGTCCTTCTGTTCCTCTCTCCTCTGTTTTTGTCTTTGTCACTGATCCTATCTGTCTTTTCCTTCTTTCTCGTGGTAAACGAGCTGTAAATGCTGTAAACACCTCAGCTGAAGACGATGCATCACTCTAGATCGAATGGGTTTGCGTGCAGGGTTACGCTGAAGCTATAATTATTACAAGGCTGAAATAAATAATAACATTCCTCATGAATAGTAATTTCCTTTCCACTGCCATTAGCTCTAATGCTGCGTCATTAGGAGTTAAAGCAAAACTCACTAAATCTTTAAGCACATCCTGACTAGCAGAAGACCTTTTCCCCTGCTGCCGCCACGTCCAGAAGAATTACCCTGAGCCTTGGCCTCCGCTGACTCCAAATATATATACAGCACGACAGTTAAACAGCTAAATAACATTTTACAATAATATTCAGTTTCTCAAAATTAGTTGATGCTTTAGTTGTAGTGAAATAATGAACAACAACAACAAATAATTTGATTTGTTTTATTTCGAGCATTTATTATTTATAACATTTAATGTTTCAATTTGTATATATTTGTCTTAAAATTTTTTATTATTTTTTTTAATTTAATATTTTAAGTTGTATAAATTCAATTTTACTTTAGTGTGAACATTATTATAACATTTAACATTTCAAGTTGTAAAAAATAACATTTTATTTTTATTTTATTTTTTAACCCTGTTGTAACATTTAATACGGAAGAGGATTGGGGCCAAGAAATAACAAAGAAAAAAATCATCTCAAGATTAAAGTCATTATAATGTGAGATTAAACTTTAATTTAATCTTGTTTTTTAATCGTCGTTTTGAGAAAAAAAAAAGTAAAATTTTGAGAAAAAAGTAGAAATTAAATGTTGAGAACACACTCATTAAATTTTGAGAATAAAGTCGTTATGTTTACATTTATTTTCAACATTTTTTTAGACTTTTTTCTTGAAATGTAACTTTTTTCAAAACGCAATGACTTTATTCTTAAAATGTTACTAGTTTATTCTCGACATTTTGTTTTAACTTTTTTTCTCAAACATAACGACTTTATTCTCAAAATTTAACGAGTTTATTCTCGACATTTAATTTAGAGTTTTTTCCTAAAGTTTAACAACTTTTTTCTCAAAATTTAACAACTTTTTTCTCAAAATTGAACAAGTTTAATCTCACATTGTAATGACTTGAATCTCGAGATGGTTTTATTTTTTTGTTATTGCTTGGCCCTAATGCTCTTCTGTAATACAACATTTCAAGTTGTGTTAATTGACATTTTATTTTATTTTTTTTAACCGTATTGTAACATTTAACATTTCAAATTGTATAAATTAACTTTTTTACGTTAATTTATTTATTTATTTATTTTATTTAACCCTATTGTAACATTTAACATTAAAAGTTGTATAAATTGACATTTTTATTTTATTTAATTTTTTTTTTATTTAACCCTGTTGTAACATTTAACATTACAAATTGTATAAATTAACATTTTTATTTTATTTTATTTTTAACCTAATTGTAACATTTAACATTTCAAGTTGTATACATTTATTTTATTTCTTATTATGAATCTAATTGTAGCATTTAACATTTCAAGTTGTATTTATTAACATTATTTTATTTTATTCAGAGATTCTGCTGTGGCATTAATACCGTGGTATTTTTAATCAGTAAACTATGGCTGACTTTTCAGACTTAGTATCACAGATCAGTTTGATCCAGTATAGACGTCTTCATTTATTATAATTAGAGCAGTTTAGTTTGTATTTCCTCTTCCCCTGATGGCAGTCACTGATCTTATCTGCAGTTGTCTGCGTGTATCTCTTTGATTTGTTGTTTGACGTCACTGAAGGTCACGCTCCTGTTCTGAAGCTGCAGTTCCTAGAAGCGTCCAACTGGCCGCTAACTCTGTTTTTATTCACTTGCCAAAGCCAAATTTCACTCTCATTGGCGGGTGTTCACGTTGGATCCAGTTGAAAGGCTCTCGGATGCTTTCCAGAGTCTTAACGGTGTTCCTCAGAGAGAGAGAGAGAAAGAGAGAAAGGGGGAGAGAGAGACGTCCATGTCTCCGTTAGCGCAGAGTTTGATGTCGAACGCTGAGTCACTGTGTGTACGCTGACTCTAAATGCTAATGGATCTTTGTTTCTAATCCTCTTATAAGCGACGCTAAGCTACAGAGTCATTTAACGGCTGTTACGGGCCGGTCAGAATAGATGTGAGTGTGTGTTGTTGTCCAGGTTAAACCTGCTCTGCGGAACAGAATAGTGGTGCGCTGGCCTTTTCTTGTGGTTGCTATGGAAATGGAAACGTAAGGTCGCTTGAAGATATTCGGTCCCCTCTCAAGAGTGCAGAGCTCGACTGGAATGACAACGATGTGTTGCATTGAGTGTGTGTGTGTGTGTGTGTGTAGCTATAGTTTACAAACAAAACTGTCCTCTGAAGTTATCTAAACCTGGAAAACCTGCATTTGGGAATGACCTCATTCAGAAAAATTATTATTATTATTTTTTTTCTCTCAAGGTTTGAGTTAGACTGTTGTGATAATAGTTAACTTTATCTAAAACAGATAAGTCTATGATATGTGCTTATTTACATAAATAGATATAGGAGCTATTATTATGGAAATAAAATAATGCCAAATGTTTTTGAAATAAAAAAAAGCTTGTTTAATTGCAGTTTAAGAAAATATGCATTGCGTTAACCGTGCTTGCATTTTAATGCATTGTATTTTTAGGGCTTGCGTTTTTATGGGCTAAAATTCAACATGGTCATATATTTATGCTGTGAATATTTAATTTCGAAACATTTCACCCACATTTTTATTATTAAAAATTCAAAGATTCATATTCATCTTTCAGATTTCACTTCCATCATATTTAAAAATACAACCTAAAATACAATGCATTAAAATGCAATGTATATTTTATTCAATTAGTGCAATTCAATAAGCTTTCTAATTTAAAAAAAAAACAAAAAACATTTGACATTAATTTACTTCCATATATTATAGTATTTCTTTTATGTTTTCATTTTATATAAATTTTTTAACTAAATGGAACTTTAATATTGAATGACGGATTCACACATTCTAATAAATACTATTAATACATTTTATTATAGTATTAATATTTTGAATTGTTTTTTCATTTTTCATTTTTTGATTTTAGTTTGTTTTAGTAATTTTTTTATGTACTTTTTCATTTATTATTTTTTTTACAAACCCCATTCCAAAAAAGTTGGGACACTGTACAAATTGTGAATAAAAAAGGAATGCAATAATTTACAAATCTCATAAACTTATATTTTATTCACAATAGAATATAGATAACATATAAAATGTTGAAAGTGAGACATTTTGAAATGTCATGCCAAATATTGGTTCATTTTGGATTTCATGAGAGCTACATATTCCAAAAAAGTTGGGACAGGTAGGAATAAGAGGCCGGAAAAGTTAAATGTACATATAAAAACATGATCCAGAAGCGCAGGCGTTTTCTCTGGGCCAAGGCTCATTTAAAATGGACTGTGGCAAAGTGAAAAACTGTTCTGTGGTCAGACGAATCAAAATGTGAAGTTCTTTTTGGAAAACTGGGATGCCATGTCATCCGGACTAAAGAGGACAAGGACAACCCAAGTTGTTATCAGCGCTCAGTTCAGAAGCCTGCATCTCTGATGGTATGGGGTTGCATGAGTGCGTGTGGCATGGGCAGCTTACACATCTGGAAAGGCACCATCAATGCTGAAAGGTATATCCAAGTTCTAGAACAACATATGCTCCCATCCAGACATCGTCTCTTTCAGGGAAGACCTTGCATTTTCCAACATGACAATGCCAGACCACATACTGCATCAATTACAACATCACGGCTGCGTAGAAGAAGGATCTGGGTAATGAAATGGCCAGCCTGCAGCCAGATCTTTCACCCATAGAAAACATTTGGTGCATCATAAAGAGGAAGATGCGACAAAGAAGACCTAAGACAGTTGAGCAACTAGAAGCCTGTATTAGACAAGAATGGGACAACATTCCTATTCCTAAACTTGAGCAACTTGTCTCCTCAGTCCCCAGACATTTGCAGACTGTTATAAAAAGAAGAGGGGATGCCACACAGTGGTAAACATGGCCTTGTCCCAACTTTTTTGAGATGTGTTGATGCCATGAAATTTAAATCTATTTATTTTCTATTTTATTATTATTTTATTCCTTATACTTACATGATTTAAAAAATATACACTATTTTATATAATTATTTTTTATATTTTTTATAATTTTCTCTTTATGATGGTAGTGTAAAGCACTTTGACTGTATGAATAACTTCCTTCATCACACTGGGATAATTATTGTTCTCATGGAGGGCTGGATCTCACCAATGCTTCATTTCAATAGATCGCGCTGCATCTGAATATTATCTTCAGTGTCACCTGACAGCTGATGCACATCAGTGTCCCACACAGGATCAATAAAGTACCCATCTACCTGTCTGTCTGTATCTGGGGTTACCTAGAGGACGACATGTCTACAGCTGACATCTGTCTACCTGTCAGCCTGTCTGTCTGCTTCAGTTTGTCTGTCTTTATTTAGAACTAATGCTTATTACTCGTGTGTGTGTGTGTAGGCATGAGGGAACTGTCTCCTCCCCCGTTGAATCTGAAGCGTCTGTACGGAGAAACGCTGGAATCTGAACCCATCTTACTGATCATCTCCGCCGGTGCAGATCCGTCTCAGGAGCTCCTGGATCTCGCCAGTCAGACCGTGGGCCGAGAAAACTACCATGAGGTCCCACACACACACACACAACCTCCATACTGACAATCAGATATATTACACTATACACAAATAAACCTGATGGAAAGCAGGGTTATTATCATTAACTAAAACTAAAACCAAAATTCATTTAGTTTCAGTTCTAAGTTCTAAAGTAACTAAAACAAAATGATAAAACTGTTCCTATATATGAATATATGGTAAAATGTCATTTATTCCTGTGAATATGAATTCCTGTCAGCATCATTGCTCCAGTCTTCAGTGTCACATGATCCTTCAGAAATCATTCTAATATGATGATTTGATGCTCAAGAAACATTTCTGATTATTATCAATGTTGAAAACAGTTGTGCTGCTTCATATTTTAGTGGAAACCTTTTACTTTTCAAGATTCGTTGATGAATAGAAAGTTCAAAAGAACAGCATTTATTTGAAATAGAATCTTTTGTGACATTATAAATGTCTTTACTTATGTTCAATTTAAAGCATCCTTACTGAATAAAAGCATTAATTTGTGTAAATGAAGGTGGCGATGGGTCAGGGTCAGGCTGACGTGGCTCTCCAGGCACTCAGGGAGTGTGTTCGCTCTGGTGAATGGCTGTGCTTGAAAAACCTGCACCTCGTCACGGCGTGGCTCCCCCTACTGGAGAAGGTATGAACTTCCTGTCTCTGTCCATCTCTATCTTTTTCATTATGACGTTCTGTCTCTCTGTCTGTTGTCTGTCTTCACTTGTTATCTGTGCTGTGTAATTAATTATAGCTGAAATGACTGTTGTTGTAAAGTGAGAGTGGATCTGTATGTGAGAGATTACTTGCAGATACTTTAATTGCTTTTTGTTTTCATTTCTCTGCTCCTTCTAAAAATGTGTGTGTGTGTGTGTGTTGTATAACACACTGCAGATCTGTAATGGGTTTGGAGTTAATCAGATGAGGCTGTGAGAGAGTGAATCACTATAAAGCACACACAGAAGAGATTGTTATTGGTTTGATTTTTTGCATTTATTGATTTAATTCGCTATAGTGAGACATCTAATGTGTGTGTGTGTGTGTGTGTAGGAGATCAACAGTATGAAACCCAAAGCCGGCTTCAGACTCTGGTTGACTGCTGAGGTCCATGTGAAGTTCACTCCCATACTGCTCCAGTCCAGCCTGAAGGTCACCTATGAGGTCAGTGTGTGTTGAGAATATTGATTTCTCGATTTTAATCGATTCTCACTTTGATGATCTTAATGTGGACCTATAATCCCCTTTTCACAAGATGTAATATCAGTCTCTGGTGTCTCCAGAATGTGTCTGTGAAGTTTCAGCTCAAAATCCCCCACAGATCATTTATTATAGCTTGTTAAATTTGAGCAAAAACACGTTTTTGTGTGTGTCCCTTTAAATGCAAATGAGCTGCTGCTCCAGAAGAGGGCGGAGCTTTAACAGCTCAACAACTGTAACGGTGTTCAGCCTTACATTGTTCAAACCGGATTCGACAGTGAAGGAGAGACTCAGGAAGAAGTTACAACTTTTAGAATCTCTCTTTGCATTGAACTTTGAGCTTCATAACTTTGCAGATGTTGTTTATGCTCAAAGAGCAATATTACATAGAGTAACAGAGATGCATCTCAGACCTGACAATAACATGTGTGTGTGTGTGTGTGTGTGTGTGTGTGTGTGTGTGTGTGTGTGTGTGTGTGTGTGTGTGTGTGTGTGTGTGTGTGTGTGTACCTACTTATGTCACTTTTGGGTACATTCACCAGGATACACACCAGTAAACTGGGGACCACCAAAAAAACTTGGGACATTTTGTATGTCCTCATTTGTTTGACCATATAGTGGCATTCAGCATGCTCTAAAATGGTTTCCTGGCTTAAAATCTCATTTGTCCCAAAAATTCACTTTTATGTGATTTGTGTACTTAAAGTGTGTATGCCCCCCCACTAAAGTGTGTATAACACAGCGCCCTCTAGGAGAACTGCACTTCCGGAAAGATACACACTTTTGGGATTCTGACCAATCAGAGCGCAGGAAGATACTACGAGCGCGGGACTGGTGATCTGACCAATCAGAGACCAACACGTCACCAATAAAGATGGCGGAGGCAAAAACTATCATGAATATGAATGAATTGACATATAATCCACATTTAATTTGAGAAATATTCACAATAATTTGTGTTTAAATAAAAATAGACTCATTTGCAGGAGCTCTCATGCTTTATATTGGCATGTATTATTAACTTTTAATCCTCGGAGTTTTGCTCTCGCATCAATGTGTGTGTAAAGATCGCGCTGCCCCGCCCCCGCCTAACGGAGACTATATCCGCGTACTGTAACTACAGTTTATTAATGTACGAACGAGTTTGACGCGGGGATGACAGACATTACGTCATGTGAATATGAAACATACATATTTCCTCCCAAAAGCGGAGGGACAACTGTTTTAATCCGTCAAGTATGATGATTTATACATATGAGTTTATTTAATAAAATACACAAGCAACAAAAAGATTTGAAAACCTTCAAAATCGCTTGCTTTTATGAGTGATTTTATTTGCTTTAAGTGTTTTCTCCTACTTTGCGTTCTGCTGTTCCTCCATTAGTATCAGAGACAAGAGACAAGTACAGTACACAAATAGGAACATAAAAAATAAATAATAAAGATATGTGAAAAAAATATATTATAATATTATATAGATAGGAGCAGTTACAGCAAACATTCTCTTTATATTTTATATATAATATAATAATTTATATTTATATATGATATTTATAATAATTAATATTATATATAATATAATAATTTTATATTTTATATTATATTCTATATAACAGTTTCTCTCACTTTGGTGCATTTCTCCAATCACAACTAAAATTCTTACTTGTTCAACATCCACATTATAGTCTCTTGTTCACATCATAAATGAAGATATGTGAAAAACATATATTATAATATTATATAGATAGGAGCAGTTAACAGTTAACTAAAATTCTTACTTGTTCAACATCCACATTATAGTCTCTTGTTCACATAATAAATAAAGATATGTGAAAAAAATATAATATTATATAGATAGGAGCAGTTACAGCAAACATTCTCTTTATATTTTATATATAATATAATAATTTATATTTATATATGATATTTATAATAATTAATATATATAATATAATAATTTTATATTTTATATTATATTATATATAACAGTTTCTCTCACTTTGGTGCATTTCTCCAATCACAACTAAAATTCTTACTTGTTCAACATCCACATTATAGTCTCTTGTTCACATAATAAATAAAGATATGTGAAAAAAATATAATATTATATAGATAGGAGCAGTTACAGCAAACATTCTCTTTATATTTTATATATAATATAATAATTTATATTTATATATGATATTTATAATAATTAATATATATAATATAATAATTTTATATTTTATATTATATTATATATAACAGTTTCTCTCACTTTGGTGCATTTCTCCAATCACAACTAAAATTCTTACTTGTTCAACATCCACATTATAGTCTCTTGTTCACATCATAAATGCAGTTTCTCATTCTCCTGAACAAATTGCAAATGCTTTGGTACATTCATGCATTTGATGTACAAGTGTCAGATGTTTCCTACATTATCACTTGCTTATGTCATGTTCATCAAAATATACTAGGTGTCGAATAGTTTTTATTTTCATAAGCCATTAAATGCAAAATGGTTGAACTAGTCATAAACTGTCAAGCATATTTTCTATACATTTCTTTTAGACTTTTTTTGTCCTGAATTATTAAATTTCAGGGATGAATTTTGAATTTCAATAATGAAGGGGAATGTAATTCAAGCAATGTTCAACAGTTCTCTAAAATATCTCAGATGCCATCTCATTTGGGAGGCACAGACAGAGCACAACACAATGTTACACACTCTGAACATGAATGAACAACAAGGACACAAACAGAGTCAACAGACAGAAGAAGGAGTAAGGATGTGTGGTGGAAGGGTACGGAGGAGAACAGAGGAAGAGGAAGAAGAGGCCAAGACTGAGATGTTTCTGATGGAAATAAGAGCCACTGTTGTAGATCATGCTCTCAGTCATGACCTTAAGGCCGAGACGGGTCAAAATAGCCGAATGATGGGAGATGTGTTTGTAGACAGAACAGGTGTGAAATCAGATAATGTTCACTATGTACTGTTCACTACATAAACTGTAGACTGATGTAATGCTATGTTACTGCAGTCTACTTGCATTTTACATTATACAGTAAATATTACGGTGGCTGAGAGAGATCACCGCGCACAACTGAAGAAAACACATGCAAACAGAAAAAATGAACAAAACATCTTGATCAGTTTGACAACACACTTGCTGCAAATATTCACCCAAATACAGAAACTTGCTGCAGACAACACACATACAATGATGATGAAAACTTTCAGGTAATCGACAACACCACTGACAAGTGTTCATTGAACAAGCATGTTCCAGCCAGGTTCGTCACTTGTTTGGGGTACCCTTGAAACATTTCTTTGTCATCAGTTCTCCTCTGTCCAACAGTGAACAGAGCATTATTATAATTCAGGCAGCTATCATAAGTCCGATTGGGATGATCGCAACAGTCAAAGTATTTATTCCAGTTCCATCCAGTTGAGGATCATATTCATCACGCTGGAATGGATGGTTTGGTGAGGATCTGTGCCACTGGCTGTCATTATATCACATGACATTGTAGCTACTGTAATTTTTTGACAGACCACCAGAAAGTATATCTGAATCCTGTCTCATCCAGTCTAGAGAGACGTGTTCATACTGTTGAAATGTACGCCATACAGATAAAGTGCAGTCTTGTGTATTTTCAATCACTGACATCAAAATCGTATCCATATTACTTCTGAAAATACTGTCAGAGTGTATTTGTGAACAATGATACAAGGACTTGTCATTTTGATGACACTGATATAAGGATTATGAGCTGGTTACAGGCTATTGCAGGTAATTCATTGTGTGCTGTTATTTGTATGAACTGTTTTAAGAAATGCACATACTGGTTTACATCTTAAGGATGCATATAAATGAGAATATATAATAGGAGAGCAGTTACAGCAAACATTGTTTTATATTTAGAGAGAGAGAGAGAGCAGTTACAGTGTTTAGTATAAAAAGTGTTTAAAAGAATCATGACTCAAGCTGGGACGTTTACATGTTTGTTTACAGATTTATTTTGTTCTTACTTTGATTTTAAAAGGCACTGGATGTGAAACCCCTGCTCCCCTAACACTAACCCTAACCCTAGCCCTAGCTGAGAGCTGCAGACAGTCTGACACTGAGTGACTCGCCGCCCTTCCCCCACCGGCTTCTGATCGCGCGCGCGCCTTCCGCCCATCCCCCACAGCAGCAGCGCAGCAGCTTCAGTGCAGAGTGAGATGAGCTCTGAGGAGAGATCACGAGTGCTGCTCAAATGATGGAATAATCTGTCGTGGCTATGCGTTTTTAAAGCACTTTTACAAGATCTAGCAGCTTTTCCTTCCTTTATATTTAATATAAAATACCATAAATTAAAAAAAAAAATTGAAAGAAAATGCTGTTAATAAAGTGCACGTTAAAGTTTATTTTAGAGCCTCGAAATAATCCACACATCTCCCTGATTTTAACTCAAACATTTGATTAAATAGAATTAGTAAAAATTAAGATATGTGTTCCAAAGAGATCGTTTAAAAGTGATCATGTGCTCTGTCCATTAGAAAGACGTACGCCTCCGTTTTTATTTTATTTTTTATTTTTTTATTTAAGTTTGAAGAACCAGTACTGTGAATAAATCAAACAAAGATCTAGGTGTTTGCCAAAATATTTATTAGGTCAAATAAATGTAGTCACAATTTCAACGTGAAATCCAAATACGTAACTACGTCATGCACGCACGTCAGCTGTGGATGTGTTTTCCCGGGAAATGCAATCACATGGCATTGCTTGACGCGAAAAAGACGACAACCCCCATCAATGGACGCTGGAGAGGTGAGATCAAGTGTTGTCCCGAAAATGCATGATAACTAAAATACACTGTGAAATATGAAAGTTAGTAAGATGTATGTTTACTTTAGTGGTTAAATTATTTTCTGTTAATGTTTTATTTCTCGATTGTATTTGAGTTTGATTCTCATTTGATTTTTTTTGCAATAAGGAAAAAAACAGTTTATTGCTTATTTGTAGGCATTGATCAGCAAATATAATTTTGTTATATTTCATATAATATCTCTTTAGATTCTACGATTTAATCAGTGGTAGCCTGTTTTTCTCATTTTTTGTAAAATGTCAACAGTATGTATTGTAATTTGAAATAATTAATTTTCATTTTTTATTATTTGATGTCATTTTTAATTTTATGTAATACATTATTTACACTTTTTTTTTTTAGTGGAACACAAAAGTATCCATGTTTTTTTATTTATCTTCACAGAGCTTTTTTGCACAATGACAGTACATAGACACTTTATAGTATTTTTTATTCTGTGTGTCAAGCTCCAAAGCAGACAAAATAGTCCATATGAATCTATCAGGTTACTGACTGAAAATCTGTAGCTTTTAAATTAATATGAATATGGATTGACATCAATCATCTGGTCACAATGGTTTTTGGCATCAATGATATTGATGTTATTTTTAATCTAAATGCCTGTTTCAGACTGGTCACATGTGCTGTCATTGCATAGAGCTCTGTATTACATTTAAAGATAAACTTTAGTGTTCCACAGAAAAACACAACACAGGTTTGTACAATTTTAGTACAGGATTAGTACAATAATTATGTACATTTTTGGGTGAACAATTCCAGTAAGATCAAAAAGATTTTTAAAATGCTTATTTAATCCATTCACCTTATATTTCTTTTTATTTCTTTTTTTCCAGAAATAATGCTGAAAAGCAAAAGGCGTAAAACACCTCTGCAGGATGCAGAGGATCACATGACCCGTAGAGCTGATAAGCCTGGGCTTCAAGAGCAGTTCATCAGCAAATATAAAGGCAAGTATTTATGACTAACCATATACACGAATGGTTTGGTCTTGATGTCATTAATGCAGAATAACCTGCTTTACAAATAAAGTCTTGTAGTTTAAAGGGTTAGTTCACTCAAAATCGAAGTTTCTGTTATTAATTACTCACCCTCATGTTGTTCCACACCTGTAAGACCTTCATTCATCTTCAGAACACAAATTAAGATATTTTTGATAAAATCTGATGGCTCGGTGAGACCTCTAAAAAAACTAAAGACATATTTAAAACAGTCATGTGACTACAGTGGTTCAACCTTAATGTTATGAAGTGATGAGAATATTTTTTTGTGCACAGAAAAACAAAATAACCACTTTATTCAATAATATCTAGTGATGGGTGATTTTGGGCACACAAAAAGTATTGAACTGCTGTAGTCACATGATCTGTTTTAAATATGTCTTTAGTAGCTTTCTGAACACTGAAAAAGGAAATGATTTTGCTCTCAATGCAGGCCTCACTGAGCCATTGAATTTGATCAAAAATATCTTAATTTGTGTTCTGAAGATGAATGAAGGTCTTACGGGTGTGAAACGACATGAGGGAGAATAATAAATGACAGAATTTCATTTTTGGGTGAACTGAACTTTTAGGTGGTTATTGGTTTGTATGTAAACCAGGACAATGGATCATTTTTATAATAGGGTTAGTTCAAATAATGTCATTTATTACTCACCCTCATGCCGTTCCATACCCGTTAGACCTTCAATAAGGTGATTATTTTTTTTGGAGCTATCAGTATATCGTTGTGCATGATCATGTACATGATCAATGTTTTTTTTAAATTTTTTTTTTTTATTATTGGGTTTTGGTTAAATTCCTGAAGTAAGGGCTGCTTTTTCACTTTTTTTTTTCTAAGACACAATATACATCAGTAATACCCTCTTGTGATTTAAAAAAAAAAAAAAAAAAGCTTTTACTTTAAAGGCAGTTGCTAACAAGTGTCTAAATGGGAGACAGAGGTTTGTCTGGGACATTAAAAATCATCACCTGAACAGATAAAGTCATCTACTCACTAGTCACTTTCACAGCCTCGTTGTGTTTAGAGGTAGATTTAGGGATGTACACTGTACACAACCATTCAAACATGCATTATAAGAATGCAAAACATTATACTTATTAAACAGGGAGATGGATTTTTAAAGTTTTACAGTTCCTGGAGGCACATTTATCAACAACAACAAAAAAACTCTTTATCTAAAGCCAAAAACCATCCATAAACATCCATACACCACAAAGACAAACTATCCAGAAGAGATGCATGTTAAACACAGAATTTTCTTTTAAAAATAATATAACAAAAACATGTTCTAGATGATTTCTTGAAGCTTAATCATGAGGACGATGAAGTTTTGCAACTGTGGTGTATTTAATAGGCAAACTTAAGCTTAGTTTCTGCAG
Organism: Chanodichthys erythropterus; assembly: GCF_024489055.1. Classification (NCBI taxonomy): domain Eukaryota; kingdom Metazoa; phylum Chordata; class Actinopteri; order Cypriniformes; family Xenocyprididae; genus Chanodichthys; species Chanodichthys erythropterus. Next base: position 3,200,340 of record NC_090237.1, read on the forward strand.
CAATACAAAAGCCAGTTAAAACAACATATAGGGTTTTAGTTGAGGGAACCAGGGGTGTGTGAACTACCGGATCACCTGCAAAAATACGTCATCGCTGCAGCACTCTATTCTAAACTATATAAAGCCAAGATAATATTGCTTATGTATGAAAGAGTATAAAAATTTTAACTATATAATTTTAAGACTTTAAAGTATAATGTAATGTATAAAAAGCACAGCATACTTAGAAATTTGCCTGGCTATTGACTATTTTCATTCAGTAATTTCCCTTTTACATATAATGTACATCATATGGCAGAGAACTTTAAGTAATGATCAAAATGATAGTTGACTTTTAATAAACTGCTGAATCTAATGCATTTCTCCTCTTCAGGGCGTGGAGTTTTCACCACTAGAGCTTTTTTCAGAGGTGATTTTGTTCTTGAATACAGAGGTGAACTTCTGAGTTCAGAAGAGAGTCTTTACCGAGCTGAACACTACACTGAGGCCGAGAACGCGTTCCTGTTTGAGTTTCAGTGGCGTGGCAGAAATTGGTGGTGAGTACAGACCTGTTGGATTGATGTAGTAGAGACACTAGATTGTATCGCAAACCTGCAAGATTTAATTCTAGCGGGTTTGCTGTCTCGTGTTTTTTAATTGACTTGTTTTAAATGACCATCACATGCAACTTGAAAAAAGAAATGCCTCTATCGTGGTCAGTAGACGAGGTGGCAGCACAACTGTAATGATCAGACTATAATCCCAATCACTTTGAAGCGGTACTAACTGCAGTGGAAGAACAAACCGAGCCGAGTTGAGTCGTACCGCACAGTGAGAAAGTGCCATAAAAGAGCAATGGCACCAGGGTTCGTTTTAATCTAAACAAACATGCCAAGTGTGAACACACCCTTAATACTTAAAATTAACCATGAACTGACTTGAAGGCTGCTGAGTGCAGTTTCTTTGAGTCATCAATATTCGTTTTTAACCGTATTCCCAAAAGAGAACAAAATGGTGAATGTTAGATGCATTTGTCTGCTGAGAGGATGTTGCCATACACTATCCGATAGATCCGTGGTTCTCAGACCCTCCTCTCTGCAGATTCTGTTTGTCTCCTTAACCTGACACACTCGGTTGAGTTCATAGAGCTGTGTCCTGATGATCAGCTGATGATCTGAATCAGGTAGATTAAAAAACGAGACATACAACTTATGCAGAGCGGTGGGTTTCCACTTAAAAATAACTCTACATGTCTAGCATATATAAGATTACAAGTATTGAGTAATAATTTTATGTCTTTATAGCATAGATGCATCTAAAGAAGACGGTTCCTTGGGAAGACTTGTAAATGACGAACACAGAAATCCTACTTGCAAAATGAGAACCCTTGAAGTGAGCAGGAAACCTCACCTGTGTCTCTTTGCTGTGCGAGACATTCTACCAGGGGAAGAAATCACTTTCAATCACGGATACTCAGATTGGCCATGGCGAGTCAAGGTACTATCAAGAAAATGATAGAAAGATTGATCAGTAATTCAGGATAATCTTTTACTATCTGATTAGTTACCATGTGATTGTGGTCTCATATTTCTCAAGCCTTTGAATCAAGCATCAACTGAATCCTCTGATAAAAAGCCATCCATCAGTTTGGGTCCGCAGAGATCGGTAAGTCCACTTTAAAACATCTGTATCATTATTCTATATTATTGACTCTTTTGTGAGTAGTGTGTCTGGGTGTTAACAGAAGGAAAGGAGTGATAGATAAAGTTACTGTAGGACAGCTAGAGTAATTACTAGTTTTTCTGTTCTATACAAACATTTCTGATTTTTATATTCACTGGTTCCTTTTCTGGCATCCAGCCCCATTGTGCTGCTCCTGTTTCTTCACCTGGATTGGATGAGGTGAACAGCAGTGGTCCACATAAGCAGTCAGGCAAAGCAAGAACATCAAGAAAAACGGTAACTATCTCATAATGCAGCAACTATTAGATGATTTCTGGGAAAAACTGTTGATATTTGAAATCGACACCCAAACAACCACACCCCTCCCTTCATTGCTCCGCCCCCAAAATACTGAACACCCTATTCAACACAGGCAACTACTAACAGCTGATGCACAGGTGTTCAACTAGAAAAGATCTTTATCGCTGGCAGACCATGGGATGCATTAGAAGGTTTGTTTTTAGTTGATTGTAGGTGCGTGTCCACTTCATCCAGCACACTTTGTGTAAACGCTCCAAATGGTACAAAATAATATTCTGTCAGAAATGTAAAAAGTTAAATTGGTTCCTTCCCGGTCTGGAAGGAACCACTGCGGAGAAGCACAGTATCTGTGTGACTCGTCATAGACATAAACAGAGAGAAGTAGCTCCAGCTACAATGTTCTTTAGACACATGCAGTTCTGTTTATTAACCGCTCAAGCACCAAAAGTTATGGAATGTAAATGTAGCGCCTTACTACCCACCTCTGCTAGTTACCTAGTTATTGTCACAATTTTATTTTCAATATTGTTAATGTACATTTTATGTTTGTTTAAAAGGTTAGTTCAAATAATGTCATTAATTACTCACCCTCATGTCGTTCCACACCTGTAAGACCTTCATTCATCTTCAGAACACAAATTAAGATATTTTTTATTAAATCCGATGGCTCAGTGAGGCCTCTATTCAAAGCAATGACATTTCCTCTCTCAAGAACCATAAAGGTACTAAAAACATATTTAAATCAGTTCATGTGAGTACAGTGATTCAACCCTAATATTATAAAGTGACGAGAATATTTTTGTGCACCAAAAAAACAAAATAACGACTTTTCAACAATATAGTGATGGGCCGATTTCAAAACACTGCTTTGGAGCTTTATGAATGGGTTGTTTGCACATGACGTCACAGCAGCAGCGCGAATGAGTCTGGAGGGCAGGGAGTGATGTTTCTATATAGGAATCCTATCAAAAACTCAAAAGGTTTTGCATTGTTTATAGTTGCTCAAATCGTTAAAATCGAGAACCCAGAAGGTGTTTATATCGTTTACATAACTTATACCGTTTTTTATAACTTTTCATTTTTTAACGTTAAAAGTTGTCGCCTTTTTATAGCGTTTTGCATCTGCTGATACTGAAATTAATATGGATACTTACCTTTTGTTTTTGACTCGGTTAAATATTAACATTCTACATGCTATCGTTTGCAGGGAGGAGAAGATATTTTATCCTATTTAATTATAATTGGGTGTTTTCCCTTCAGTTTTGTAGAATTGTTTACAATGTTGATCTGGTTACCACGAGAATAGTGTCACGCGCTGCTGCTTTCAGCCGTCGTATGGTAGAAAATGTCCAAATAAAATAAATATTTAACAAGCTGACAGAAGACGATGCATTTCTTTGTTGGAAGCGTGTAAATGTAACTAGTTTTAATGTTATTTTTGTAAATATTCACTTTCCCCATATTTCCCCATAAGGAGAATCGGAGGGTCACGATCAGGGGACGGACACCGACACGCTCTATTTTTGTATTTATTTCAACAAATGACCAAAATCAAACCCATAGAAGCTTGTGAACAGTTTTGAAGTGGCTGTGTGCAAGTTACAATCATTCACAAGCGAGTGATCATACTCGCAAACATAATGTTAATTAATTATTGCACAAAAACCAAATACAAAACTCAAAAGTATGTTTTTTTTTTTTTTTTTTTTTTTAAGTGAAAGGCAGTGGGTTTATTTAGTGACATTATTACATTTGCTAAAAGTCGTCTTTCCTCACCTTCTCAACCAAGGCGAAAATTGTATTACCGTCCATTTTTTTTTTCCCCGAATGATACTGTGAGTTCCTATTACAATTCTCGATTCAGCATAAATGACCAACAATGGCGACATTTTTCACAATCAAAAATTAAAATACTGCACTTGACTTCACTAGCAGAAAGGCAGCGCGATATAAACAAACCAGACTAGAACTGAACGCGGCGTGACGGCAGCTTCACATTCTCTATATCTGCCTCCTCGATGGCAATCAAGTCTTTCAATTCAGTGGAAAAGTCTCTCCTCTTCATAACACAAGGATCGCCAACATATGTTGTGATTTTCTGTTTAAACCTTTCTAAACCAGCACAGAAAGGACTTTTCTCCATCTTTTCCATTCTAATTTTCACTGCTTGCCCTCCACCGGAATTTTGCGCTTCACCAGAACCACGTGATTGCAAACAACCTATTGAATCAGTGACTCGGAGCGCCAAAGTCATATGATTTCAACAGTATAGCCGTTTGATAGGAGAGCCGAGTCACTGATTTGATTTGTGAAGCTCCGAAGCAGTGTTTTGAAATCGGCCCATCACTATATTGTCGAAGTCGTTATTTTGTTTGTTTGGCGCACAAAAAGTATTCTCGTTGCTTTATAATATTAAAGTAGAACTACTGAACTCACATGAACTGATATAAATATGTTTTTTAGTACATTAATGGATCTTGAAAGAGGAAATGTTATTGCTTTGGATGCAGGCCTCACTGAGCCATCGGATTTAATCTAAAATATCTTAATTTGTGTTCTGAAGATGAACAAAGGTCTTACGGGTGTGGAACGACATGAGGGTGAGTAATTATTGACAATATTTTCATTTTTGGGTGAACTAACCCTTTATGCTAAATACTTCTTTATATATCCACAGAAGCGGTTTCAATCAAGACTGGCAAAATTAAGAAAACATCATGAAGATTGCTATGAACGTTTTAACAGGGCAGAAATTGAAAATGAATGCAATACGATTGCTAAACAGCTATCACAAAAAGATTGTTTGGTGAGTAATATGTCAACATCATCACAATACTCTGTGATCAACACCTCAGTCCATTAACAGATAATTATTTTAATATTAATTAATAGTTTCCTTAGTTCTTTTGCTTGTAGACCTTGTTTTTATTCAAATTATATTTTCAAACTGTTACAGTCATCCTTAGTCACGTCCACAACTGATGCATCCTCTTCATCACCACCCTGTGCTGTGTCCACCTCTGTGATGACCTCATCACCGTCACCGTATTACCGGTTACCAGAGGGGACACTGCAGTTGGCAAAAATGAGTAAAGTCCTAATGGCCATGGAGAAAGGAACACTGTCTGACTTCAAAGGAAAGAAACTTGACAACATTGAAATTGACCCAAATGGTATGAGTATACTTGAACGGTCTGTGTGTGTCTGTGCTGTATATATTTGCAAAAACTGTACATTATCATATGTTACAGATGCTAAGTATAATCAATAAACTGTTGATTTTTTTATCAATTGTTTAGAGCAACTTGAGGCTCAAGGTGATTCCATGTCAAGTGATGAGGAGGATTACAGTGACGTATCTCAGACAACAGCACCAGCAGAGACTGATCCACCTGTTCAATCTGATCAATCTGTTTCACAAGAGGATCAAGGTAAGAAAAATCTCTAAACTACACACACAATAATCATCAAATAACCATAAATTAGCTCCAAGCAGCAATAGCCATCCAAAGGCTTTTCAAAATTCAGAAAAATCTACACATTAGGACATATGTATGATTTGGTCATACTCACTGATTTAGTTATGAGAATTACATTTTTAATTATTCCATAGGTTCTTCAAATGCTCCAAAAAAGAAATGGGAGGACAATGAGGTAAAAGCAGTAGAGAGACACATGATGGAGTTCATCAAGACATGCAAAGTTCCTGGTAAGCAAGACTGTGAAAGATGCATTCACGCAGAGCCAGAAGCTTTGAAGCAGCGAACATGGACTGGTGTGAAAAATTATGTGCGGAACAGGATCACGACTCTTAAAAGAAAGGGTGGTTTGTGAGGAGGCACAAACACAAAAACACTTCAGTGCCTTTTATAACTTCTTTACTGTAAAAAAAAAAAAAACAAAAAAAATAAAATAAAAATATATATATATATATATATATATATATATATATATATATATATATATATATATATATTTTTTTTTTTTTTACAGTATTATTATATATTTTATATATATATATATATATATATATATATATATATATATATATATATATATATAAAATATATAATAATACTGTAAAAATATAATATGATGTGGAAAGTGTTAAAAGTATTATTTGACTTATTTGTGTGAAGAGAGTGGCTCAACTAGTGACCAGCTCATTGAAGGTGCTGTACATTAAAGTTGTTAGCAGAAGACTGTACTGCGATGTTGCATAAACTAATCAAAAATACTTTTCTTTAATCTGTACCATTTATCCCAAGTAAAATAATCCCATATTAGCTCTTATAAATATATTTTACATCAAGAAAGACAGAGTATAAGAACGCTAATGAAGAAAGAATAGTTCATTTTCAATTAGGGCTGGGCGATATATCGTATGCGATTCTCACGCGCATTTCGTCAGTAAAGCCGGTTCCCTGATTACCACTAAATCGCCATCACCTGCTTTCAAATGGAGCGGCATTTAATAGGCAGAGCCGTAGATCACTGACAAGCTACGCAATATCGCGTTCATTATTGCAGATGAATCGCCTTCGATAATGAAGGCGATATTGCGTAGCTTGTCAGTGATCTACGGCTCTGTCTATTAAATGGCGCTCCATTTGAAAGCAGGTGATGGCGATTTAGCGGTAATCAGGGAACCGGCTTTACTGACAAAATGCACGTGACAATCGCATACGATATATCGCCCAGCCCTATTTTCAATGTTCCTTTTTCATTGTTGAGGTAAAGGGGATAAGGGGGAGGAGCGAATGTAAAGGTGAAAAGAGGGAGGAGCGAATGTAAAGGTGAAAAGAGGGAGGAGCGAATGTAAAGGTGAAAAGAGGGAGGAGCGAATGTAAAGGGGATGAAAAGAGGGAGGAGTGAATGTAAAGGTTGTGAAAAGAGGGAGGAGCGAATGTAAAGGGGATGAAAAGAGGGAGGAGTGAATGTAAAGGTTGTGAAAAGAGGGAGGAGCGAATGTAAAGGTTGTGGAAAAGAGGGAGGAGCGAATGTAAAGGGGATGAAAAGAGGGAGGAGCGAATGTAAAGGTTGTGAAAAGAGGGAGGAGCGAATGTAAAGGATGAAAAGAGGGAGTGAATGTAAAGGTTGTGGAAAAGAGGGAGGAGCGAATGTAAAGGGGATGAAAAGAGGGAGGAGCGAATGTAAAGGTTGTGAAAAGAGGGAGGAGCGAATGTAAAGGTTGTGGAAAAGGGAGGAGCGAATGTAAAGGGGATGAAAAGAGGGAGGAGCGAATGTAAAGGTTGTGAAAAGAGGGAGGAGCGAATGTAAAGGTTGTGGAAAAGAGGGAGGAGCGAATGTAAAGGGGATGAAAAGAGGGAGGAGCGAATGTAAAGGTTGTGGAAAAGGGAGGAGCGAATGTAAAGGGGATGAAAAGAGGGAGGAGCGAATGTAAAGGTTGTGGAAAAGAGGGAGGAGCGAATGTAAAGGGGATGAAAAGAGGGAGGAGCGAATGTAAAGGTTGTGAAAAGAGGGAGGAGCGAATGTAAAGGATGAAAAGAGGGAGTGAATGTAAAGGTTGTGGAAAAGAGGGAGGAGCGAATGTAAAGGGGATGAAAAGAGGGAGGAGCGAATGTAAAGGTTGTGAAAAGAGGGAGGAGCGAATGTAAAGGTTGTGGAAAAGAGGGAGGAGCGAATGTAAAGGGGATGAAAAGAGGGAGGAGCGAATGTAAAGGTTGTGGAAAAGAGGGAGGAGCGAATGTAAAGGGGATGAAAAGAGGGAGTGAATGTAAAGGTTGTGGAAAAGAGGGAGGAGCGAATGTAAAGGGGATGAAAAGAGGGAGGAGCGAATGTAAAGGTTGTGAAAAGAGGGAGGAGCGAATGTAAAGGGGATGAAAAGAGGGAGTGAATGTAAAGGTTGTGGAAAAGAGGGAGGAGCGAATGTAAAGGGGATGAAAAGAGGGAGGAGCGAATTTAAAGGGGATGAAAAGAGCGAGTGAATGTAAAGGGAAGGAGGAGGGTGAAGGTAAAGGAGGAAGTTAGAGAGAATTTAAAGACGGATGAATGGAGGAAGTACGGAAGCCTCCAAGTTAGTGCCAGTTTTGCATTTGCATTGTTGTCCTTTGTAAATTGTTTTTTTTTCTAATCTTTTTGAATTTCTGTTATTCTCCACAATGTGTTGATATTGTTAATATTAAAGACTCATTTAATCAGTTTGTCTCACTAGAGTCCTCAAAGAGTCATTTTATCGGAGTGTGTGTATCACTAAAGTCCCCAAAGAGTCATTTTATCGGATTTTGTGTATGACTAGAGTCCCCAAAGAGTCATTTTATCGGATTTTGTGTATGACTAGAGTCCCCAAAGAGTCATTTTATCGGATTTTGTGTATGACTAGAGTCCCCAAAGAGTCATTTTATCGGATTTTGTGTATGACTAGAGTCCCCAAAGAGTCATTTTATCAGATTTTGTGTATGACTAGAGTCCCCAAAGAGTCATTTTATCGGATTTTGTGTATGACTAGAGTCCCCAAAGAGTCATTTTATCGGATTTTGTGTATGACTAGAGTCCCCAAAGAGTCATTTTATCGGATTTTGTGTATCACTAGAGTCCCCAAAGAGTCATTTTATCAGATTTTGTGTATCAATAGAGTCCTCAAAGAGTCATTTTATCGGAGTGTGTGTATCACTAGAGTCCCCAAAGAGTCATTTTATCGGAGTGTGTGTATCACTAGAGTCCTCAAAGAGTCATTTTATCGGAGTGTGTGTGTCACTTTTTTTATTCATATAGTTTTTTGACTATTATTACATTTTGCAGAAAACATGCCTAATGTCTTAAGGCCCCAGTGAGTAGCCAGAGATGACTCTGGTGAGGAAAACATCTTAAGATGTTTTTGGGGTAATGATTATTTGCAGTCAATACTAAATAAACTAGAGGGATGCAGGCAGTGGTCAGGGAAGTGTTCTCTGCCTTGAAGTCAAGACAACTTTATTTCTAAAGTGTGTTATACTATACAGTTAACTTCAAAACACCTTAAAATAACTGTTGCAAATTGTAACAAGTGACATGACTTATATTTGAGTTGTAAAACAGTTCTGCAGAAGACAATAATGTCATTAATTAGCTTAATTCAGTTCATCTTTTGTTCTCTGATAGTCAATACAGTCGAATCAATAATATTTCTGAATGTTAATTGTCATTTCCCAACTGAGCAATCCAAAGGCACTCGATCTCAAGCTGCAAATCAAATGAAAATGTATGCTACCCATTTTCAGTGATCTTGAAGAAGTTAAAAAGCCCAGTTTAGTCTCTCACACTAGTTTCTCTGCTCTAGCTTGATTCCAGTACCCAGTATTGAAACTTTGAATTGTAATATTACACTTCTGTGTCTTCTTAGGATAAATAACTTACAAAATTACAAGTTACAACAAAGTCCTGAAAGTGTACCTTAACCAGAGTCTGTGTATCTCCACAGTCCTCAAAGGATGACTAGATCAGAGTTTGTGTATGTCCCCAAATTGGACATATAAAATACTGTCCCCAATGTGAAGGTAAAGTGTCAGGTCTTTAAGGAAGTGTTTTATTGATAAAATCAAGTGATATCTGTAATAAGGGCTTCTCCAGAAGCGCAGTGATGTCTTTCTTTAGTCTCTAGACCCTTCAGAAAGGGTAGTCCCTAAAGGTAGGGTATCCAGTCATACGTCCTCACATTGTAGTTAAGTAGGTATGTGTGTGTGTGTGTGTGTGTGTGTGTGTGTGTGTGTGTGTGTGTGTGCGTGTGTGTTCAGGCTCCTCCAGGGCTTAAGAAGAACCTGAAGAGGACATATGAATCCTGGAGCGCAGAGCAGATCAGTAAAGGTGGTCATCTGACTCGAGCTCAGTCTCTCTTCTGCCTGGCCTGGTTCCACGCGGTGTGTCAGGAGAGACGCAACTATATTCCTCAGGTACACTGTCACATGACTGCAGACCACATATACACACTACCGGTCAAAAGTTTAGAATGATTTATGTTTTTGAAAAAAAGCCTCTTCTGCTCACCAGGGCTGCATTTATTTGATCGAAAATACAGTAAAAACAATAATATTGTGAAATTAATAACCGTTTTCTATATGATTATATTTTAAAAGGTCATTTATTCCTATGATCAAAGCTGAATTTTCAGAAGCCAGTTTCCACAAAAGTATGAAGCAGCTTAACTGTTTTTAACATTGATAATAATCAAAAATGTTTCTTGAGCAGCAAATCATCATATAAGAATGATTTCTGAAGGATCATGTGACACTGAAGACTGGAGTAATGATGCTGAAAATCACAGGAATAAATTACAGTTCAGCATATATTCAGATATTTTAAATTGTAATAATATGTAACTGTTTTTATTGTATTTTTGTGGTATTTTTTGGGGAGAAAAAGAGACTTCTTCATATATATATATATATATATATATAAAAATAAATTTCCAAACATTTGACCAGTAGTGTACATATGTGCAGTTCTTCTTCAAACAATCGCTGGAATTCAAACAGGAGCTCTTGGATCTGTTTGGGTAATTAATTCAGACTCTGAATTAAACTACTGCACGCCAGGCCTTTGAAGAGCTCCATTTAATTAGTTGATGCTTTTGCCTTTCTCTTTCATAATGTGTCTCGCTCAGTCCATCGGTCTCTCTCTCCTAAAGTGGGCAGGATCTAATAAGCTGTGTAGGAGAAAAGCAATTCATTGGGCTGATAGTGTCTCTTAAACGGGTTGTATGAAGGAAAATATGTTTCTTGCTCCACAGCCAAACGAAACTACTATTTTATGTTTATATGTAGACTATTAAGCGTACAGACTATTTAAATATATATATTTATATACTGTGGATACACCGATCAGGCATAACATTATGCTTGATACCGAAGTACCAGTACTTTGACGTCAGTAGCTTTTACATTATCAGATGGCAGACATTTAAAAAGGGTTTCTTTCTTACATTTATGCTTAGAATAAATGATGCCTGTTGTGAAAAGTCTGGGAACAATTTAGAGCCAAAGAAAAGATTAATCACTTTGTCTGTGGAAATTCATGTCTAGCTTTTGAAACATGACTCCATATTCAATCATGATTCAGAGACTTTTCAATTGTGAGTTTCTGTTGCACAGGCTGAATATATGAAGTTGTTTTCAACTGATGATGATGATGATGATGCGTTTGTGTCGCTCAGGGTTGGACGAAGTTCTACGAGTTCTCTCTGTCAGACCTGAGAGCCGGCTTTGAGATCATTGACCGTCTGTTTGAAGGTGTGTGTGTTTATGTTTTTATCTTTGCACATGTGGCCTGTTTCGGTTCTCTTGTCTCACTGTATGATTTTCCTCGTGTGTTTGTGTATTTCAGGTGGGAAGGTGTTTCAGTGGGAATTCGTGCACGGTCTCCTGGAAAACGCCATCTACGGCGGACGCATCGATAACGTGTGTGACCTGCGGATCCTTCGCTCGTACCTACAGCAGTTCTTTAACGCTCAACTCCTCATGCAGTCTCACACACACTCTCGTGTCAAGAAAACACACGCTTTCCCGGCTCAGATACACCTGCCCAACTCCTGCAGCATAGCGGTCAGTGAACCGCATCCCAGTTTGAATACTGTGTGTGCAGATCTTGTAATTGTGCATGCTTTTTGGACTGATTCTACAAATAATCCTTTGCATGATTGGATTAAAGTCACCCCGCTTATGTGTGCAGGATTATCGTGCGGTGGTGGACGCTCTTCCTGAAGACGACAGACCCAGTTTCTTCGGCCTGCCTGCAAACATCGAGCGCTCTTCACAGAGAATCATCAGTTCACAGGTGTGTGTGTGTGTGTGCTTCTGTAGAGGTCATGAGGAATCAGAGGTGTTTTGAGAACATTGTGCTGAGCAGGAAATTCCTGAACATCAAAGGTGTGTGTGTGTGTGTGTGTGTGTGTGTGTGTGTGTGTGTGTGTGTGTGTGTGTGTGGTTCTTTCCTGTGGGGTGGAGATCATAATGCACTGACAGACAAAGTACATCCACACACGCAGGGTTGTCTCACAGTATTTCTGAGGACATCTCAGTGACTTTTTAATTTTTTTCTCACATTTTTAGATTTTCTTTACATAATTTATGAAAATTTTTATCTAGATAGAATCTCTCCAGATGTTCTCAGGTAGTTTTTCCTGTATTTGTGGGGATATTTTTGACAAGAGTGAAAACTTTAATTCTCCCGTCGACTTGCAGTATTACCATGTGACAGCAACAATGACATCATTTTATATTCGTATGCTGAATTATGATTGGTTGTCTTTCTTGGATGTATTTGCATACAAAAAGTAAAAGTTGCTGCATTTCATTCCGACAGAACCAAAGCCAAAAATTTGAAAGTAAGCACTGAGCATGAATTGAGACGCAGATAAAATTATATCTAAAATTATTTAAAAAACTTTTATTGACAACAGTAACATGCAAAAACGAATTTTTATGTGGAAAAATGTAAATATTCTACTCTTATTAAATGTACCATACTGAACTGACTGACAGCTTCAGTGATTATAAAATGAGCGCTCTTAACTTGCTTTCTTTGTAATTCAGTCACAATATGAAGAAAAGTTTTTGTTTTTCATGAGACTTTATGATTTTTCCTACTTTTCCATTTATCGGAGAGTGGAAACGGCTAATAAGACAATCTACTGCCATCTACTGGTTATAGTGGTAATTTCATGTCTTTTTTTTTGTATATATAAAAATTTGTTTGCCACGAAGCATTAGTTTTTCATCATTTTTTAATTTTTAAAAAAAGTCGCAGTCTGGAGCTCTGGCTATGCAGTTGCTAAGGTGTTCTGTGTAGCTGAATGAATATCCTGCTTTATACTGAATGAAATACGCAAATCACTCCCATTCAGCTCACTGTCGCTCTTTCTTGACTTCACACGCACATTCTCTTTGTGTGTTCAGACGGTTACACTGCACTCCTATTTGTCACTGTCAGGTTTAGACTGATCCACACACACACACACACTGCTGTAGAGACTGCCTGTGTGTGTTTAGCTCTTGTAATGAGACCAATTTATCATGTGTAAGAGTCGCCCACCCCTTCACTGCAGTTTGCCACAATCACAGAGAGGAGGAGGATAGTGTACGTTGAGATCAACTCATGTGTGTGTGTGTGTTTGCAGGTGATCTCTCAGTTGAGGATTCTGAGCAGGTCTGTAGCAGCCGGCTCCAAATTCGACAGAGAGATCTGGTCTAACGCACTCTCACCCGTACTCAACCTGTGGAAGCGTCTCAATCAGGTATTTTATCAGCTTTTTAACATGTTATTTCATATATTAATTATTATATGCAGAAAATGTATAAACATCTCCAGAGCCGGTCTGAGAGTCACTTCATGAGCATTTTACTGTTTAATCATCATATCATAAACACACAGAAACTCAATGGTCTTCACTGCAACCCGTCAAAATAAAAGTTCGGTTTAACTTGAAGAAATAGTGACAGAAATATATTTTTGTTGTACAATAGAATTTAATAATACATTATTATTAAAACTTGATTTTTAAAGGAATAATCACAATATTAACACTAGAAGTCCCAGAGAGCAGCCATTTGGCTTTTCTACCTATAAAACCCGCAGGACAGCCGATGGGCTGGAAGGCTTTAGGCTAATATCCTTAATCAGCTGTGAACAGTTGCTTTTGTTATGTAAACAATGTGGGGCCATGCTGAGCCACGTCAAGGAAACTTGTGTTTCACTTTGCCATCTTAGGGAGAAATCAACACACATGTTTTTTTTTTCCTTTGTTGCTGAGATCTATTGATAAAAATAGTACAAAATAAAATAAAGAAACCAACCATTTGTACACATATTTACAAATAATATTAAAAAGTGAGTGAGTACATTCCAGCAATCACTCACAATCCTGGCACTGCCTGGCAATATATTATAAATACATTTTGTATATATTCATTATATATTAATCTTATATTTGAAATACATCATAAGTCCATTTTTAAAAGTGTTTGAAAGATGGGTTCAAGTGTACTACAAGTGGTAACTAAATACATTTTTCTATACAGAGATAGTATGTTAAAAGCACATTTTAGTTCAAATTCATGCGTCTCAAAATAGCACAGTTGAGTACACTTAGATGTTCTTAAGATTATCTTAAGAAGTACTAAAGAAGAGCTTTTAGTATATTAAGTACAAAATAAGTGCACGGAAATAGAGCACTGTACATTATGGAAGTGTAAAAGTGTACTAAAATAAAGTGTATTTTACTGCACTTTTTTTCACCTGGGTAGACACTCCAACACTTTCCGTTTGCATTAAGATTATTTTTATTACCACACTGGCAGATATTGATCATTTTACTTAAGTAAAATGCACTTAATTTAGATCCCCCCAGGAAACAAGACTAAATATCATATATAATTTTCTCATATAGAAAATCCATCTTGATTTAAGATTTTTTTTTTTTAAATTTACTTGAAATAGGATAAAAAAATACTTAGTATGAAAAGCATTTTTGCAGTGTGAATGAGTGAGTTAACTTTTTAAACATCACTTGCACTCCCTCATTTCAGGGTTAACATACTCAGAGTTTTCCCTTAACCCACTGCAAAAAATGCTGTTCTTACTTAGATTTTTTTGTCTTGTTTCTAGTCAAAATATCTTAAAGTTCTTAAATCAAGATGCATTTTCTTGACAAGTAAAAATTATTTTCTTGTTTTCAGGAAAAATAAGTCAAAATTAAGTAAGTCTTTCCTTAAAACAAGCAAAATAATCTGCCAATGGGGTAAGCAAAATAATCTTATTTCAAACCAAGAATAAGCGATATAATCTTGTTTTCAGTTTGGACTAAGATTATTTTGCTTACCCCATTGGCAGATTATTTTGCTTGTTTTAAGGAAAAAAGTACTCAATTTTGATTTATTTTTCCTGAAAACAAGAAAATAATTTGTACTTGTCAAGAAAATGCTTCTTGATTTAAGAATATTTTGACTAAAAACAAGACAAAAATTCTAAGTAAGAACAGCATTTTTTGCAGTGCCTCCTTTCTGAAACCGGCCCATGGTCAATCAAGTTCTCTGCTTTTAGCAGCCCTCCCTCCCCCACACATACATACAAGCCACCAGCAACCATTCACACACACACACCCCCAACCCCCCTGCAGATTGCTCAGGTAATGACCATATTTACACATGAATTGATGCTAATGATAGCCAAAAGACTAGCCAGTTAGCATCCACTTGGCTAAAGGAGGGTTACAAATCTCTGGGACTTCTAGTGTTAAAAGTTTTAATTTTAACAGTAAAGCATTTTGTTTGACAAAAACGTTTGTTTAACATCATATGATTAAAAGATAGATTAAATTAATGTTTTATGCCTTCATTTCATTGCCAGAAAAATTAAAATACACAAAAAAACCACAAAATTTCTGAAAAAACAAAAACAATTTCATAGAAATTTCATTTCAATTTTGTTGTTTTTATGAATTCACTTTATGATTATTAAAATTTAATTAAACCATTAAAATGAAATCCAGAAATTTTAAAACAGAAAACAGAATTAGGTCAAAATAAAACCGAATCTGAGAAAAAAATAATAGGTCCTTAAAAAAACATGTAATTTTTGTTAAACTTTAAATAAATTGAATGTTTAATTGTATAAGTTTACTATTAATTAGGCATGCTTTTTGATTACTAAAATTTAATTTAACCATTAAAATGGAGTACAAAAAATTAAAACGAAAAAAAATAAATAAATGTAATCCATAAAAATTAAAATGGAAAAAAACGGAATTTGGAAAAAAATTAAATGGAATTTGGGAGAAAATAAAACAGATTTCATAGGGTCCTATTATGCTTTTTTTTCTGTCTCATTTACAGTGTTTTAATGTTGCATGTGAAATGAATAACAGCACTTTTCTTTTGGTTTTCTGTTTTCTGCTTTTCTTTTTGTTTTTCAAGACTTAAAATAACAGCCTATTGTGACAGAATCATAAAACAGTCAGAGTGCCACTCAAAATGTTGTAGTTTCCTGGGAACTCAACTCCACACAATATTATTTCCCAGCACACACAGATATAAACCAGCGCAGCCTCACACCTGGAAATTGTGAAAAGCCAATCAGACTACGACAGACAATTTCCACCAGCCGTATTGTTTGCAATATGCATTAAACGTTCTGTGGGCGTGTCCGTCTGGGCTGAGTCTAGGTTCTGATTGGTTATTGATTCCTGCCGCTCTCTGATTGGCTCTTGCATCGATTCTTTCTGTCTTGTCTCAGGGTTCCTCATTGATCCATCAGAAGGTGGCTCTGCCCAGCGAGGGCGCCGACTCTCCCGTTCTCTCATTCATCCAGCTGGAGCAGTTTAATGGCATACGATTGGTCCAGAGCATTCACCATTCGCTGGCCTCGCTCAGTAAAGTCATCCGAGGCACGTCCCTCATGACTGCTGACGTACACAAGCTGGCCACTGCACTCCTGAACCAAGAGGTAAGAGTGAAGGAAGTGCACCGAATCCCTGTCTCTTACATATTATTTTAGTGTTCGTTATTTAATTAAGGTTATTTTGGGTTATTGGTCTTTTCATAAAGCGTGGAAATAAACTATCAAAACACACTTTTAAATGTTTATTGTATTGCATTTCATCTATTTGCATCTGTAGATCAGAAATGTCCACTTCAGCATCACTTACAGTTTTATTAAGCAATACAGTGCTAAATTACCAAAGCTCACTCACTCTGTCTCTCTCAGTGTCCGTTGAGTTGGCAGAATAAATGGGAAGGCCCTGAAGACCCGATGCAGTATTTGCGAGCCGTAGTGTTCCGAGCGCTCGCCATTCAGGTAAACAAACTCACGCAGATGTTTAGATGTGCTGATTCAGAGGTCGTGGAATGTGTTTGACCTTCTCCAGGTGTTCTTGAGTTTGTTTAGCCGTGTCTATGGGAGCGTTATGATCCTAAAATACAGGAATGCCACGAAAGAGCCGTGTTTTTTCAGGATGCACCTGGCCTTGTAAATCGGCCACATATTTTCCTGCTGTAATAGGGCCATGCAGAGTGATCATCTGACCTAATGAGTCTCACGAGACGTCTGCCCGCGCTGCCACGGGTCTCCCGTCATGCTCAACAGCTGGCAGCCGACGCCGTGTGTCGAGGCATCTCTCGTTGTTTTCTGAGCGTAAACCCGTCGGAATGTAGGCTGCAGTGTCAGAGATGACTCATCTCATTATATGAAGGATTTTTCCGTGGTTTTACAC